>NW_027508819.1:1777500-2005000 GCF_051911475.1 Siphateles boraxobius | reverse complement strand
ACTTCCTAAAAAAGGGGATTTGTGCCTTCTAAAGAACTGGAGACCTGTCTCTTTACTGTGCATGGACTATAAAATACTTTCAAAATGTTTGGCAAATAGGTTGAAACTTGTTTTAGAATTATTAGTTCACAGAGATCAAACGTATTGTATTCCTAATAGGTCAATTATGGATAATCTCTTTTTGTTAAGAGATGTCATTGATTTAAATCAATTCAATAATGTTGACCTGGGTGTGCTTTCATTAGACCAAGAGAAAGCTTTTGATAGAGTCAATCATACATATCTTTTTGAGGTTTTGAAAGGTTTTGGGGTTGGGAAGAATTTTATATCATATATTCAACTGCTGTATTCTGAAGTTTTTGTGATTGTGAAAGCTGGTGGAGGATTGAGTGCACCAGTACCTGTGTTAAAAGGGATTAGGCAAGGCTGTCCATTGTCGGAACAATTATATAGCCTTGTTATTGAGCCACTGTTGTGCAGGCTACGAAAGAATCTCAATGGAATTAAGGTTATGAATGGAATCTCGATATCAGCTTATGCTGATGATGTCACTGTTTTTATTTCAAATCAAAATGATGTTAATATTTTGAATGAAACAATGGAAAAGTATGAAAAGGCATTGTCAGCAAGGGTAAATTGGGGAAAAAGTGAGGGACTCATTATTGGTCAGTGGAAAAGTGAGCAAGGACCTCCAAAATTACCTGGTGGATTGTTGTGGGAAAGAGATGGGCTGAAAATGCTAGGGGTATTTTTGGGGAATAAACTATTTCAGAATAAAAATTGGGAGGGAATGCTGGAAAAGGTGTCTGCCCGATTGTTTAAATGGTAATCGCTATTACCATTGATGTCATACAGAGGAAGAGTTCTGGTAGTGAATAATCTGGCTGCCTCAACTTTATGGCATAGACTCATCGTAATGGAACCACCTGAAGAACTGATTTGCAAGATACAGAGGACATTTGTGGAGTTTTTTTGGAGTGGAAAGCATTGGATCCGAGCTGCAGCACTCTACCTTCCCGGTTACGAGGGAGGTCAAGGTCTGGTGGATGTACGGAGTAGGATCAGTGCTTTCAGAATACAAGCGGCACAGAGATTCCTGTATTATAAGGACTTAACCTGGACTGAGACTGCAAAACTGATTCTACAAAAGGCAGGTGGTCTTAAATTAGACAGACATCTGTTTTTAATGGAACTGGATAAAGTGAACTTGTCTGAGGTCACACCTTTTTACCGGTCAATGTTGCACTCTTGGAGAACTGTTTTTAAAGTGGAAAGAGATGTTGATGAATGTGGGAGTTGGATACGAGAGGAATGTTTGTTTTTCAACCCAGTGATTCAGACAAGACTTTTGTCATCTGTAAGCGTGCGTGCATGTTTACAAAGACATGGAATTGTGAAGCTGGGGCAATTGTTAAAGAATGACCGATGGGAATCTGTGGAAACCTTGAAAGAAGTAACAGGATTAAAGTCCTCGCGCTTGACTGGAAAGCTGGTGGAAGAAATTGTCAATGCATTACCAAGCGGCTATAGGAGAAATATTGGACTAAGATTTCCGTCAGGCTTAAGCAATGAGCTGGACTTTCCGAAAATAAGAGTTGTTGCTGTCATCGGTGGAAGACAAGAGGAAGAATCTGCAGGTTCAATCTTGTGTTTTAATACTCCACAGCTGGACTTGTTTGAGACGACATCAAAAAAGCCATATATAACACTGCAGTTAAAGTGTTGCATCAAGTTTCACTCAGAGGACAAAAGATCTCAAGGTGGCCAGATTTGTTGAAACCAGAATTTCTTGTAAGAGATAGATGGAGAACTTTGTATAAACCTCCAGTAGAGTAAAGAACAGCGGATCTTCAATGGAGAATTATTCATGGTGCAATAGCCACAGACAAACATGTGGCGCACCTGAATCCAGCAGTTGGGGTGGGGTGTAGGTTTTGTGGAGAAGAAAATCTAGAACATTTGTTTTTAAAATGTAAAAGATTGGAAGGTGTTTTTGATGCTCTTAAAGGATTGTTTCAATTCTCAGAGGAAATCTTTATTGGTGGTGTGAAATATAATTTTTTTTAAAGAAAGAAGATGTGTTTGTTAAATTATTTAATAGGAACCGCGAAATTGGCAATATGGAAAACCAGGAAAAATCAAGGATTACAGCTTAATAGTATTAATGTTGAAGCGATGTTTATGAAATTAGTAGCTGGTAGACTAAAAATTGAATTTGCATATTATAGTCTAGTAAATAATGTGAAGGGTTTCAATGATCTGTGGTGTGTTAATGATGTTTTGTGTGTTGTTTCCAATGGACATCTGGTTTTGAAAATGTAATGGTTTTACAATGTGAATTGTTGAAGAATATTAAGTGTTATTTTTAAATAAAGTTTTGTAAACCTCTCTCTGACACACACACACTCTCTCTCTCTCTCTCTCTCTCTCTCTCTGACACACACACTCTCTCTCTCTCTCTCTCTCTCTCTCTCTCTCTGACACACACACACACACACTCTCTCTCTCTCTCTCTCTCTCTCTCTCTCTCTCTCTCTCTCTCTCTCTCTCTCTCTCTCTCTCTCTCTCAGACACACACACACACACACACACACACACACACACACACACACGTCTCCCAGATGTTCAGCGTCTGCAGATACTGTGAGAAACATCAAAGTCAAGATCCCGAGGAGAGGAAAACTGCAGGGGAAATAAAGCCTCTTTATTGTATTTTGCAGTTTAAAGAAGCTGGAAGTCAAATACACAAAAACAAAACTATGAACTCTTTTCCTTAAAAACAGACAGAGAAGAGAGAGCTTCTTATAAATATGCTTTTTAAAGCGCAGACACCAGGGTTTCTATTGTTTTTATAAATTAACTGTTAAACATTTGAATCATTAGAATTACTTACTTTGAATAAAACAAAAAACTAAACTGAACTAAAATGAAAACAAATCAAACCTAAATACATGCATTTAAATAAAAATTAAAACATATTAAAAAAACATTTTTTAAAGTCACAACAAAATCCCTAAAAAATAAACTGAAATTAAAAATATAACTGAAAATTAACAATAAAAGCTAATTGAAAATATTGCTCCGAACTATGATATTATAATGAATCACAGTAAAATTAAAAAAACATGAAAATATGAATGAAATTGCATTAAAATATCAAACCGAGTGGCATATGCAAACAAACAGCTTTTCTCAGAAATAATTTAAACCACAAATAGTACATTTTAAAGTGGGATTTAAGCATCTATACAAACGCAGAACAAATTTACCTTTCAGAAGTTCACAAATATTCCACCCTGGGAAACAGAGCAAACTCACTCCAGTAAAACCACCATGAGCCATTCCTGCTGACCTTTGAGACTTTTAATGGCCTGCTATTGTAAGAACTTAATCTAAACAGCAGTGTTATCTCTGCATATTCAAATGAATGCAGCAGCTCACTGGTCATGGGTGAATGCATCATGTGACCCTGTGGAGATCATGTGACCTCTCAAGAGTTGGAGTAAGTAGATTAAAGCCTTTCACTTACAGATGCAGGGCTGGTTTCAATTGCTCTGGAAAGTTCTGTTAGGGTGTAACAGTGTTGACCCAGCAAACACTTCTGTGTGCTTCAGGGATCTTATTGAAATGTAATCAAACAAAGGACTCTGGATACATATTTGACAGTCAGAGACAATTCATCAGGCACATTCGAATTCTGTTACATTAACCAGACAAAATGTTGATTGTAACCACCAAAATACCTTATTTATACCATATTTATTACAGAACTTTGTAGGTAACATGGATTTATCCAAAACATAAAAACAGCAAATGTATAAAAGGTTTCACACAAAATATTAAACCAGTGTTCTACATCAGAAACTAACTCTAATCAAATAAAAAAAACATGACAGCTTGCCCTGATGTGACATTTAGAAAACTCTCAGGTTACGACTGTAACTGTAGCTCAGGAGCCCATCACCCAGAGACCTCTCCAGAAGCCCATCACCCAGAGACCTCTCCAGAAGCCCATCACCCAGAGACCTCTCCAGAAGCCCATCACCCAGAGACCTCTCCAGAAGCCCATCACCCAGAGACCTCTCCAGAAGCCCATCACCCAGAGACCTCTCCAGAAGCCCATCAACCAGAGACCTCTCCAGAAGCCCATCACCCAGAGACCTCTCCAGAAGCCCATCACCCAGAGACCTCTCCAGAAGTCCATCACCCAGAGGCCTCTCCAGAAGCCCATCACCCAGAGGCCTCTCCAGAAGCCCATCACCCAGAGGCCTCTCCAGGGGCCCATCACCCAGAGGCCTCTCCAGAAGCCCATCACCCAGAGGCCTCTCCAGGGGCCCATCACCCAGAGGCCTCTCCAGAAGCCCATCACCCAGAGGCCTCTCTAGAGGCCCATCACCCAGAGACCTCTCCAGAAGCCCATCACCCAGAGGCCTCTCCAGGGGCTCATCACCCAGAGGCCTCTCCAGGGGCCCATCACCCAGAGGCCTCTCCAGGGGCTCATCACCCAGAGGCCTCTCCAGAAGTCCATCACCCAGAGGCCTCTCCAGAAGTCCATATCCCAGAGGCCTCTCCAGAAGCCCATCACCCAGAGGCCTCTCCAGGGGCTCATCACCCAGAGGCTCATCACCCAGAGGCCCATCACCCAGGGGCTCATCACCCAGAGGCCCATCACCCAGAGGCCCATCACCCAGAGGCCCATCACCCAGAGGCCTCTCCAGAAGTCCATCACCCAGAGGCCTCTCCAGGGGCTCAGAACACAAGACAAAATAAGAGTGTTCTTGCAAAACAGAACATGGAAAAATAATCGTTTTTACTCGATTGTCCTATTTTGGAGATCGTTTGGAGACAAAATAGAAATTGAAATTATTTTTTGAAATTCGGTTAATTGCCCTAGTGAAAACGTTCAATTTCACGATCGCTCCCTCCCGGGGGGGACAGCCCTCGGAAGCCCTGCTGGAGCTAGGACCTCTTTCCCGAAGCCTTCTTAGCCTGAAGTACGGCCCTCAGAATCCGTCTTCTTATCTGAAGGCTTCGGGCGAGAACAATTTCTTCGCTCCCAAACTCCTTGAGGGGGAGCTCTAGAAGCAACGCTCTCTCTGTGTTCCTGCCTGTAAGAGGAGCTTGTGGACGGCCGAGACCCCCGCCGGCATCCTTCTTAGATCTCGAGCGACGAGGGAGTTCTGCTTAAAGGCTGCAGATTAAATGCCAAAGCTGCCATAGAGCGGCCGATGGCACGTGTCGTCTCCTTGGTAACCCGGAGAGACAGGTATGCAGCCCTACGCAGTTCCGTGATGTCATCAGTGGTGGGCCCCTCGTCGCTGTCGATACCTTTGAGAAGGCCGGCCTGGTATCCTTGCACAACAGCCATTGTTTTACAGGCAAGCACCAGCCCGACCCGCCGCCATATAAGCTCTGCCCTACAAAGCAGAAGTAGTACGGCAGGGTTTAGTGGGCAGTGCTGGGACTTTCAGGGATTTAACATGCGATTCCTGCCTTTCATGTGGCCAGCTGATGTTAAGTCTGGCCACAGCGCGAGTCAACCTCTACGAGCTCCTCGTACGCGGGAGCCGAGCCTGGCCGGCCTCAGTGAACATGGTACAAAAGTAAATCAGACAGTTGTGTGCCGGCGTCTCTTTGTAGCTTCCGTGTATGCCATCACAAGCTACGTAAAAACGCAGTGCCAATCAGGATTGTATTAGTTTCATTCATACTACAGACGTGTTACGCTCAGGACGTCCCCCAAAGTTTCGTTACTGATGCAGTGCAAGTTAGAGCTGTGAGCTAGTGTTAGTGGATGAATCTCTTGCAGTCTGTGTGCAAGAAGATGTCTATACACATGCAGAACAGGTCTGAAAAAGTTTAATTAATCATATTATAAAGTCTACCCTTTCCCATGGCCAGATTAAAGTCCTTTCTACCCCACATTCCCTTCCAACAGCCCCTGGTGGAAAATAATTTGGAAAAAACTAAATAGGATATGTGTGTGCTGTAGTAGACTGACATCTGACGACTGAAAACAGAGGTCAGTGGCCTTCAGCGGTCAGCTTGCTGGACAGTCCAGTCAAGGAGATCTACAGCTCGACACTATAGGGGCCCCTGACAGTCAAAGGCCCCGGGCCCCAGTTACTCAGTCCAATATCAAGTCTTGGTCGGTTTATAGTGTTCATCTGATACACAACAGCTACACACTCTCAAAACTAAAGGTTCTTCATTGGTATCTATGCTTCCATAAAAAAAACTTTAACATTCCATTCAACAAAAGGTTATTTATAGTGCAAAAAGATTCTTTAGATTATTAAAAATGTTCTTCACACTGAGAAAATGTGGCAATTCTATGGCAGTGGTTCCCAAACTGGGGTACGTGAGGTGACAGAGGGGTACGCCAACAAAACACTGAGTTTAATTCCACCACACCTTAAAATAACATTAAAACCAAGCATGGGTTTCTAAAATGCCACTTCTAGTGTAAAACAGGAGGTCAAATATATGGCATCCAATCAAATGAGCTGATCTTTTGTGGTTCATCCACACGCGCAGTGAGCATTCGTCAGACCGTGTGCAGACTGTGCTGTTTCAGCGAATCACACTACATTACTGTCGTTCTCCACAATGTACCTTTGTAAAAGTGGGGATGTAGCACAAATATAGACACAGACTGTGTTTAGAGATCGATTTAAGACTTAATCTCTCTTTGATACAAAAACACTGTGTCAGTTCTTTTTAATGTTGATGATATATTTTAAAGAGCAAGAATGCAATTTTTCCTGAATATCCACACAATTGCAAATGTGACATTGATTTTATACAACAGTTCAACAAACAAAACGGTAAAATGAAGTGATGTACATGTTAAATGCAGCATTGATTGCTCTATTTATCAACAGAATACTAGTTACAGTGACAGCCACAGCAGAACTGCAGCACAGCAGTGTTTCCTTCCAGAGCGAATCTGGATCGGGAGATTCCACAGCTGTGTTTCCTTCCAGAGCGAATCTGGATCGGGAGATTCCACAGCTGTGTTTCCTTCCAGAGCGAATCTGGATCGGGAGATTCCACAGCTGTGTTTCCTTCCAGAGCGAATCTGGATCGGGAGATTCCACAGCTGTGTTTCCTTCCAGAGCGAATCTGGATCGGGAGATTCCACAACTGTGTTTCCTTCCAGAGCGAATCTGCTGTGTTTCCTTCCAGAGGGAATCTGGATCGGGAGATTCCACAGTTGTGTTTCCTTCCAGAGCGAATCTGGATCGGGAGATTCCACAGCAGTGTTTCCTTCCAGAGCGAATCTGGATCGGGAGATTCCACAGCTGTGTTTCCTTCCAGAGGGAATCTGGATCGGGAGATTCCACAGCTGTGTTTCTTCCAGAGCGAATTTGGATCGGGAGATTCCACAGTTGTGTTTCCTTCCAGAGCGAATCTGCTGCGTTTCCTTCCAGAGCGAATCTGGATCGGGAGATTCCACAGCTGTGTTTCCTTCCAGAGCGAATCTGGATCGGGAGATTCCACAGCTGTGTTTCCTTCCAGAGGGAATCTGGATCGGGAGATTCCACAGCTGTGTTTCCTTCCAGAGCGAATCTGGATCGGGAGATTCCACAGCTGTGTTTCCTTCCAGAGCGAATCTGGATCGGGAGATTCCACAGCTGTGTTTCCTTCCAGAGCGAATTTGGATCGGGAGATTCCACAGTTGTGTTTCCTTCCAGAGCGAATCTGCTGCGTTTCCTTCCAGAGCGAATCTGGATCGGGAGATTCCACAGCTGTGTTTCCTTCCAGAGCGAATCTGGATCGGGAGATTCCACAGCTGTGTTTCCTTCCAGATCGAATCTGGATCGGGAGATTCCACAGCTGTGTTTCCTTCCAGAGCGAATCTGGATCGGGAGATTCCACAGCTGTGCTTCCTTCCAGAGCGAATCTGCTGCGTTTCCTTCCAGAGCGAATCTGGATCGGGAGATTCCACAGCTGTGTTTCCTTCCAGAGCGAATCTGGATTGGGAGATTCCACAGCTGTGTTTCCTTCCAGATCGAATCTGGATCGGGAGATTCCACAGCTGTGTTTCCTTCCAGAGCGAATCTGGATCGGGAGATTCCACAGCTGTGTTTGCATCCTACGTTGCAAATTTAAATTGTGCGCAAATTTGGAATATCGCATAAAAATATTGGTTGACCGATATTGCTTTTATGATGGCCGATGCGG
The DNA here is from genome assembly GCF_051911475.1 of Siphateles boraxobius. Lineage (NCBI taxonomy): Eukaryota > Metazoa > Chordata > Actinopteri > Cypriniformes > Leuciscidae > Siphateles > Siphateles boraxobius. The sequence goes on along the minus strand of NW_027508819.1, from coordinate 1,996,813 downwards.
ATATCTTACAGAGCAGGGTCACCTATGTAAAGCCAATATACAGTATATAATGTTTACACTTTCTATTTGAATTAGGCTAATAATTAATAAATTATAAATAAATAATTTGAAAATTAATTAAAAAAATAAATCTCTAAATTATACTGACTTACTTTAGATTGTAACTTCTTGATTCTGCAATGGTATTACAGTATTTTTCACAAAGAAAGAAATTGTTGGAAAAAATATGAATAAAAAGGAAGTAAACCCTGTAGGCCGACCAACAGGGCACTCAGTAATCTGGCAAGTGTGATTGAGATGGTAAGCACTTTGTAGTGAGTGACACTTTGTTTAACGGTTTTATCTAGCTATTAGACAAAACTGTATAACAGAGAATGAAGACGGAGAATATGAGCGCTGTGTGCTCAGGCACTGCCGTCAAATTAAAAGTCCGACTTCCAATACAGAGTGTCTCATAAGCCACGCCTCCTTCAGTCACATGACCAGCAGAGTCTGCGAAGCGTCCAGTATTGGGCGATGTTATATCATTTAGCCTCGAGATCAGATGTGTGAGAATGATTACTTATTTGATCATTAACTTGTTTATTTTATTTAATTTTTTCTTTACTCATTCATTTGCTTATTTAATTACTTTGTTTCATTTATGAGAATCTTTTTCTATTTTGCTAGCAAAGGTGGAGTGTTTATTAAAGGGGTGGTAAAACACAATTTCACTTTTCTAACTTTAGCTAGTGTGTAATGTTGCTGTTTGAATATAAACAACATCTGCAAAGTTACAGCGCTCAAAGTTCAAAGCAAAGGGAGATATTTGCTTTTAAAAAATTCAATTTCTAAGGACTACAGCAAACGACCGGTTTTGGACTACATGACATTCCTCAGGGTTTGCTGACGTCAGCATATCCCATTATTTACATAAACCCCTCCTCCGAGAATACTTAATAAGCGGGGCGAGGCCATTTTATATTGCTGTTTTGGAGATGAGTTGTCGCAATGCCGTCGAAACGCTGCTGTTATTTTCATCCGGATTGCAGGTTCTGCTTTGTTCGGCCTTCCTAGGGATGAGGGAGTTAGGATCAATGGTTAAATTTTTTTTTTAACTCGGTCCTTCATAATTATGATGACCCAAATCTCGCTCTCTGTGCTGCACATGTTACGGAGGAAAGCTTCCACAATCTTGGCGAGTTCAATGCAGGATTCACACAACTGCTTGTCCTGAAAGATGGAGCAGTTCCAACTTTAAGAACAGAAGCTGTTGTTTACGGGCCACAACCTGTAAGTAGGAGTTATTTTTCGTCGATGTGTTTTCCTGTAATAGTTCGTATTGTTAATTGTACGTTGTAGCAAGGAAGTAAACAAATGACAATGCTGTTTGGCTCTGCTGGTTTGTTAAATGCTCATTCATACTTAACGTTATCTGACAAACACCTAACGTTACAAACTTTGTTTTAATCTCAACAGCGAACTTGGAATTAGTGTAAATTATTCTTTGATTAGAGCTTTTATGTTTATCTACATGCTTGTTTATCTACAGCCATGCTAAACATGGTTCTGTGTTTGATTTGGCAGCCGATGTTTAGTGTTTGTTTTGGGTTAATAGTTCTGTCGACAGATATTTGTCTACAATCGTTCTAAAAATACAAAAGTAACGGTGGCATACAGTCAGAAACGATCACTATAGATCCGCAGTCTTTACTCAAAAAATCCCTTTGAGGACTGTAGTATGATTTGTTAGAACGATTATATGAAATTCTTGTTTATGAAGCTGATTTTTTGTAATTCTATAATAATTAGTACAATTAAATAACAGCGTATCTAAAAAGTAATGAGAGAACAACAAAAAACAAACCTTTCTGAAACGTCGTTTAATGTGTTTTACCACCCCTTTAATAAATCATGTTATTTCCCGGTAGTGAGGTAAAAACAGCCTAATCATTCGTGTATCTGACAATAACTGTTGTGTCTTATGTCTGTTGTGATGTTAAATAATGTGATGTTATAAAGCATTAAAAACTGAAGAGTAGTTCAACATGTCAGTGGGAAATATACAGGCACATATTATCCAGATGCAGCATTATGACTGTACTTCTGCACGAGACGAGAACACGTTTTATCATTTCTCGAGTCAAGAAAAAGTGGCACTATATTCTTCCTCTCTAATGCTGCTGAGAAAGCTCAGCAAATAATGACGCTTTCCTGACATATATCCTATATCATATGCACACTTCAATAAGCCCAAAGAAAGCAGGTTATGTGTTTACAGGATAAGTCGATGTGTTTATGACTGTGATCAAGGGAAACGGGTTCACGAGTTTACATGAGCACTGCTCATTCAGTGTAAGAGGTTAAGAACGGGTGAACGCTCACTTATTCCCTGGAAGTGAAGTGAAAACCGACAGTTTTGGCATCTGTCGCTGATTTAATGAGACGACACCTAAATCAACTATCTTAATTTATTGAATTAATATTTCTTTTGTTGACCATACATTAATAACAATGAAAAATTGAGAAGAATCAATATTTCTTGTTAAATAAGTTTGTCTGTTTGAAGCTGATTTTGATTTCCACAAATGACTGATGTGCTGTGTTCACCTAAACACTGTTATTAGGCCTATACTTTAGTCACATTATTAGTATTATTATTCATTTGTAATTGTACAGTTTTTAGTGTTATTAGTGTCACTAAATGATTTGTTAATGTGTTATTGAAACAAAACAAAATGCTGATGACGCCAATTTTCAGCAACTGTAAGAATGAAGCGTGTGTTTTATAATATAACGCACTCTTGATGATTAGTAAGTATCACCTTGATATTCAATTAATGTGGGATGTCGATTTGTAGCCGGTTTTAAAAACATTTTCATTGAGGATCTCAATCCTCATACAAATGTCGCATGTGTGGTTATGAGATGTCGTTATGAAATTAGGAAGTTCTTAATATTAATAATACTAGCCTTATAAAAATAATAATAACGATAATAACAATAATTGAATACATGACGAGCCAACGATCGTCTTGCAATGATTGGTCGAACATGTTTTGATCCTGAGACTTCCACAGAAGATCTCTGTACATGCTTTAATATTTCACCACTTCTTGCCAAGAGAGTTTCAACATTATAACAGAGAGTAGTTCAGTTTCTTGGAAAGAACAATATATGCTAACAGAATTTGTTTAATTATAAGAGGGTTTGGATCTGGGGTCTGAAACAAACATCCAAAACCACTGATAGAGAAAACACACATTTGAAGGCTAACTGGACTCATAGTTACTGAGATATAGACCTTGTGACAAGCCCTCTGTGTGACAACTAGCCCCGTCTCCTCTATTCTGAAGCTGAGCATAACTATGGGGAATATATTCAGATCCTGCAGAAATTCCCTGTATTTGCCGGTTGTCCCTCAGTGTGGGAGCCAGTGCAGGGCATCAGAGACATGATGAGACATGATGAGCAGAACCACACCCACAGACACAGAACCACTGCAGAGCAACATCTGTGATCCTCACACACACACACACCGCTGACGTCATCGTGACTGACAGCTGTCTCAGTCTGGATCCACGGCGTACACACACACACACACACACACACACACAGCATCGCGAGCTCAGAGTCACTGGTAAATATGGGTGTGATGTTGCGAGCGACGAGCACGAGCAGGATTAATAAACTCTCTCCGGTCAAAGTGACGAGACAAAACATTCATTCATTACGCTCATACAACCATTCGCATTCAATTATTTATTTTATAATACAGATACTCCTACATAGCAGTGCGTGTGCCGGCGGATCAAACGGAACCGTGCACGTTAACCAGGTTATAAATGAGCATTTGTTGTACGATACCCAGTGAGCTGCCGGAGGGTCTCAGGTGTCCGCGGGCAGGCCGAACACGAGCGCTGAATCCCCGCAGAGAAACACGCCGGTCCCTGGAGTTTGGATGAGGCTGTCGAGGCTGTTACAGCGGTGAAAGCGTTACATTAGTGTCCACTACACACACATCCGAGAGAAACCCGACTTCCCAATCCTACTACTGTGAAGGTCTCGTTTAATATTCATGAGCAACGCTTTCGCTATTGGAAGGAAGAGATGCAACGTCAACACTGTGTAGACTAGTAAATATGAGCCAAGCGATAGACTGTAGTAGGCATGTCAGCTTTAATATATATATATATATATATATATATATATATATATATATATATATATACACATACATATATATATATATATATATATATATATATATATATATATATATATATATATATATAAATATATATACATACATATATATGTATATATATATATATATATATATATATATATATATATACACACATACATACATATACATACATATATATGTGTATATATATATATATATATATATATATATATGTGTGTGTGTGTATATATATATATATGTGTGTGTGTGTGTGTATATGTATATATACATATATATATATATAACATATAGACTTTCTTATTATGTGAATGAAAAATAGTCCTGATATTTGCATTTATTTTTCAAGAACCAAAAACAAAGGTTGGGTTTTACTGTACTCACATTTATGTAGTCTATATGACATTTAGCAAAAATGATTAAATTTATAATATAGTATTCTTTCCTTTTATTTGGGGATATTGGTAGAACCAAATATAATGTTTTCAAAACACAAAGAAAAAGTGTGGTCAATGTTATCAATTATAAACCTAGACAAATCTTGTATTTTCTTACATGAGCACAATACCAAAATAAATGAAGCAAGGTTTCAGCCAATGTATTGCAAAAAGAACAGTTCAAATCAATATTCTTTTTTTTAATTTAACAAGAAAATGTATTACTGGGTAGTATCTGTTTAAGATTTTGAAAGTTATTTCCTTAATTTTATTTACCAATAAATGTTTGTTTGGTAAAGTCCAGATGGCCGTCCATAATAAACCTTCCACTAGTCTATGTCTGCTTTAATATTCATAAACCTTCGTCATAGTACAACATAGAAGGACGTCATCCAAAACGATCAGATACAAAAATTGTAAAGTTCCATATTGTATTCATTTTAGGTTAAAAGGTCTATTACATAAAAAATAACACTTATGGGGGGTTTTCATAGTGATGCCATAGAAGAACCATTTTTGATTTCCCAAAGAACCTTTCAATTAATAATTCTTAAGATAAATTTTTTCCTAGTTTGACGAACATTTTAAAAATCTAAAGAACCTTTTTTCATTATAAAGCACCTTTTGTCCAGGAAAGGTTCCATGGATGTTAAGGGTCTTCGAGAAACAACAAATTTCAATAAAGAACCTTTAGTTTTAAGAGAGTATAAACTGTAATCGCAACACAAATGTATATATTGTGATATAATGAAAATGAAATCATAACGATATAATAATAATGAAAAACATCTAAATACATAAAAAATTCTAAAGCCTAATATTATAATAAAATGTCCAGTTTTTATTATTATTACAAATTATATTTTTATTCAATACATGCTTTTAAATAAATAAACAAACACTTTTATTGTAAGCTTTCCTGACACTAAGTGTTTTAGAACAAGTCAACAGGGTTCCTTCCCAGCTGATGAACTTGAGTAGTGCTTGGGAAAAGAGAAGAGAGAGAGAGAGAGAGAGAGAGAGAGAGAGAGAGAGAGAGAGAGAGAGAGAGAGAGAGAGAGAGAGAGAGAGAGAGAGAGAGAGAGAGAGAGCGAGAGAGAGAGAGGACTGACTGAATGAAAGCACAGTGGTGTGAGTGAGGGAGAAGTGAGGGCTGAGAGTGGGTCTCTGCTGAGTGAAGTGGAAAATCAGCCTCAGCCTAAGAAACATCACTAAAGTGCCATCATTCTGACCTAGATTCCCTCGCTCTGACTCCCTTGTATATGCAGTTAAACACAGACATTAAAGCATGCATGATCAACACCATATGTGAGCCACTACCCCTGGCCAAACACACACACACACACGTTGGGTTTTAGTGTTTTATGAGGGTTCTCCATAGACGTAATGGTTTTTATACTATACAAACGTCTTGGGTTATGACTGTAACCCTTGCTCCCTAAGAAGGGAACAAGACACTGCGTCGGAAAGACACTTTGGGGAACGCCTCTCAGCGTAGCGCCTCTGATGCGTGAATGGAACTAAGCCAATCGTGATTGGTGTTGTGTCATGACGTAGCATGGGACGCCATACACGGAAGCTACAAAGAGACGCTGGCACACAACAGCGTTAACTTCTCTGATATAGTAAGTCACTCCCAGGCAGGGGAAGGCGTGGCAAAGGGATGCAGTGTTCCCTTCTCAGGGAACAAGTGTTAAAGTTGTAACCCAAGACGTTCCCTTTCGAGGGTCGGAACGACATTTTGGGGAACAAATTCCCACTATCCCACAACGAAACCTCCTGTCCCAGTGTGAAGCTGTCTCGGGCACAACTAGGACGAGAGCACTCGTGTACCAGGCGTAGAAGGGAGGTGCAGACCATAAAATCACATAAATGTATGAGGGGTGGCTCATGTGAGGTGGGGCATGAAAAACCTGCAGAACCGTTGGCCGTGCCGTATTAGAAAGCTCCTTAGCACATAGCCCGGCCTGGGATGCAAGATAGTCTTAACTCTTCCAGTAGCAAACTCCAGGCACTCCGGTGATATAGAGAGGTTCTAAAGATCTTCCTCTCTTTTAAGAGAAGAGATAGCCAAGAGAAAGGCTACCTTGAGTGAAAGATTCTTTGCCTCACCTGACTCCAAAGGTTCGAAGGGGGCCTCGGCCAGCCCTTCAAGAACCACTGGCAGGTCCCATGTGGGAACTCTGGTCTGAGGTCTCATCCTCCAAGCCCCAAGGAGGAACTGTACGACCAGCTTATGTCTTCCCAGGGGCCCATCACTCAGAGGAGCGTGGAAAGCTAAAATGGCAGCCATGTACACCTTGAGTGTGGACAGGGTAAGACCAGCAGAGAAGCAATCTTGGAGGAACTCCAGCACTGAAGCCACTGGGCAGTTAACTGGGTCCACCTCGCGTTCTCTACACCAAACGGTGCAAACATTCCATTCCAGGCCGTACAATTTCCTTGTGGATGGAGCTCTAGAGCTGAGTATGGTCTCAACTACTCTTGCTGACAGGCCAGCCTCTCGGTACTGTGCCCCCAGACCCACAGTTTCCATAGCTCTGGCCGAGGGTGAAATATTGAGCCCTCTGCCTCCGTCAGCAGGTCCCTCCTGATGGGGATCTCCCATGGAGGGCCCTCCAGATGCGATATTATGTCTGAGAACCATACTCGGGTCGGCCACAATGGGGCTACTAGGAGTAAACTGACTCCGTCTCAACGGATCCTCTCCAGGACTCCCGGGAGCAGAGCGATCGGGGAAAATGCATACAGATCCACCCCAGCAGGGCTGGATACGTGAGAGAAACTACAGTGGGCAGTTTGTCGTCTTTCGAGACGCAAACAGATCCACTTCCACTGGGCCGAACCTCTCCCATATCGACTTCACCACTTCAGGATGTCCTGCCTCGACAGGATGTCTGCTCCCTGATTCTGATCCCCTGGGATGTATCTTGCTCTGTGAGACAACAGTTTCCCCTGGGACTACAGGAGGATCTGACACCTAGATCTGCATAGAGGGCGTGATCTCAGGCCCCCCTGATTGATCAGTGGCCCCCACCACTGACATATTGTCTGATCTCACAAGAACGTGTTGACCCTTGCGGTCTGAGAGAACCTTGTGCCAAGAAGAATGATGGTCCTGCCACAGACCTCTTGTAAATCGGCTGTCCATGACTGCACCCCAGCCCATGAGGGATGCGTGTGTCGGAATGGACAACATCTCGAGGACGAATTGCCAGCTCCTGCGACTGGGCCAGAATAAGCCAGTCGTCAATGTAATTTAGCACCCAGATGCCCTGAAGCCTCAGCAAAGCTAGAGATGCATCCATCCATCCATGCTGAAGGTGTGAGGGGAGAGAGCTAGGCAGATAGGAGATGGAAGGATGGATATGTGGAAGTATGCGTCCTTCAGATCTATAGTGACAAATCAATCCTAGGATTTTATCTGACTCACGATGGTGGGAATAGTGAATCTCCTCAGAGACAGACTCAAGTGCCCTAGATCTAAAATTGGACGCAACCCCCCATCCTTCTTGGGAACTATAAAGTCAATCAATCTATCAATATATCAATCAATCAATCAATCGGCCTGTATTTTGGTCTTTGGATGCCGACCACAACAACTTCGCTAGGCTTTTCTGTCCCTGGCCAGACCCACCTAGTCTCCCGATGTCTTTTCTGGGGCGGCCGAGCGGTCTTTTAATGTCGAGTGGCAGCCATTCGGTCTTGGTCCACGTCCATCAGCCGTCCGAACTCCTGGCAACGTGTCCGGCCCAGCGCTTCTTGGCCTGTTCGGCCTGGTTGACAGTGTCCTTGACCTTGCTCTTCTTCCTCAGTAGCTTATTGCTGATGTGGTCTGTGTTCTTGACGCCAACCATCCGGGGTGATGTTGATGGCGCATCTACTGTTCAGCTCCTACAAAAGGGCCACGTTCTGTCGGCGCAGCCCTGTTGCCGGAGGGCGAGCAGTATGGCATTGATCTCCATGCTTTTGAAGGCCGTCTCGTAATCTACCAAGGCCAGCACCAAGTAGATCTTGTACTCCCGGCAGCATTCGAGCAGTTGATTCAGCACGTGTATGTGGTCCATCGTGCGGTAGCCAGACTGGAAGCCGGCCTGTTCAGGTGGCTGTTGTTCGTCCAACTGCCTGGCTAGTCGGTTGTACAGCACCCTGGTGAAGACCTTGTACGTGGTCGGCAGGAGCCAGATGGGCCGATAATTGCTCAGCTGTTTGCGGTCACTCTTCTTGTTCAGCAGCACTGTCTTGGCCATCTTCCAGTGATCCGGTGTTTGTCTCAGCGCCATGTAGCGGCTGAAACAGCTGGCCAATGCTGCCCAGAGCGAACTATGAAGTAGCGGGTGTAAGACCGGACTAGAGGGATATGCTCTATAGCCTCCTTCACCAGCAGTTTACTTCCTGTTCCAATTCCCTGCACTGGGTTGACTGCAGAAATATTTGGCAGGTTTTGCCATGCTTTGAAATATTCTACTAAGGGAACTATACTCGAAATCAGACAGGGAACCCCGAGGCTGATTTTCGGTATCATTCAAGATTCGTTCTCGATCCCCTGAAGCGGCTCTTCAGCAGGGTTTGGACAAAACGATTCTCGATGTGCGGAAGCGAGCGCTGCCTGTCCGCAAGCCTGTGGGGCAGTGTTACATACAGCACCGTGGAGACCACTCTCTTGTCTAGCCTGATATCTCTGAGACCGTTCCCATGTTCATCAATCTGCAAATACAGTTCTCCGAAACCGTTCCTGTGTTCATCCATCACCCATACTGTTTATTGACTCAATAAACCAGCTTTTACTTGCTATTGTCTCTTCTGTTCTCTCTCGCATAACACATTGTATACATTTTAAAATATTGCTCATTACTTACAAAGCACTAAATGGTTTAGCTCCCCTGTACTTGAGCGAGCTCTTAACACATTATAGTCCTTCACGTCTATTGCGATCTCAAAATTCCGGCCAGTTGATATTACCTAGAATATCTAAATTGAATGCTGGCGGTTGATCCTTTTCCTATTTAGCACCTAAACTTTGGAACAATCTTCCTAACATTGTCCGGGAAGCAGAAACACTCTGTCAGTTCAAATCTAGACTAAAAACAAATCTCTTTGACCTAGCATACACATACCTCCTTATAGACTTCTATAATTAAATGTTAGGCTGCAAAGATTAGGTCAGCCGGAACCGGGAACACTTCCCATAAATCCTGATGTACTTGTTACATCATAAGAAGGGTGGTGTCTACGCTAATATTAGTCTATCTGTTTATCCCAAGGTTTATCGCAGTCCGCCGGATCCAGGCTGTATCCGGATCTGATGAAGGACCTACGCCTGGACACGATGACAATGCAGTCCTGAAGTGTCAACTAGTCGCTCAACTGTGAAGGCCTCCTTCCCTTTACCTCTGTACTGATAAAACGTTGTCTGGATAATTCAGGTTCACGTGGCTGTGTACAGAAATAATACAGAAAAAAAATTCTGTATTATACATTTTTCAAGGCTTGTACCTTGGAACCTATTTCATGGTTTGCGTTCTCGAACCACCAGGCACTGTTTTGTGCAAATGAGGGGCTGGATTGCATTAGGGGTTTTCTGTTAGAACGGTGTCGTGTTAGCGGCCCCTAAGTTAATAACGTCTCGGGTTACGTATGTAACCCTTGTTCCCTGAGAAAGGGAACGAGACACTGCGTCGGTTACGACACTAGGGGGAACGCCCTTCAGCGTAGCGCGTCTGAATCCATGAATGAAATCGAATCCAATCCTATTGGCTTTGCGAGATGACGTAGCGAGTGACGGCATACACGGATGTGTACAAGAGCACACCGGCACAAGCAAGGTAAGCTCTTTGCTATGAAGCAAGTGCTACAGGCGGGGTGAAGTGTGGCGAACCGACTCAGTGTCTCGTTCCCTTTCTCAGGGAACAAGGGTTACATACGTAACCCGAGACGTTCCCTTTCGAGGGAACTCGAACTGCGTCGGTCACGACACTAGGGGAACGAGATACCCACTATACCACAATAAACCCCGCTCATCCCAGTGTGAAGCTGTCTTCAGGCACAAACTAGGACGAAAGCACTCGTGCACCGGGTGTAGAGGGAAGGTCCAGACTGTAAAACCTCATGAATGTGTGTGGAGTGGCCCAGCCAGCCGCCTCACATATGTCATGGATAGAAACCCCTGAAAGGAGGGCTCTAGAGGATGCTATGCCTCTGGTGGAGTGAGCCTTCACGGCCATAGGTGAAGGCAAATTGCGCACCTGATAGGCCAGGGAAATAGTCTGAACGATCCAGTTGCTGATGGTCTGTTTAGAGGCGGAAAGCCCCTTCTTGGGCGACCCGAAACACACCAGCAACTGGTCCGACTTCCGCCATGAGGAGGACCTCTGGATATAACACTGCAGTGCCCTGACAGGGCATAGCAGATGAAGTCTCTCCTCATCTGCCGTCACATGAGGTGGAGGATGAAATGCCTGCAGAACCAAAGGCCGTGCCATATTAGAAGGCACCTTGGGCAAATAGCCGGGCCGGGGGTGCAAGATGACCTTAATGTTGCCTGGAGCAAACTCCAAGCACCCATAGGAAATAGAGAGCGCCTGGAGATCTCCTACCCTCCTTAGAGAAGTAATTGCCAACAAAAAGACCACCTTAAACGAAAGGTTCTTGGCCTCAGCCGACTCCAATGGTTCGAAGGGGGCCTCGGCCAGCCCTTCGAGAACCACTGCCAGGTCCCAAGAGGGAACCCTGGTGCGAGTCGCAGGTCTCATCCTCCAGGCTCCACAGAGGAAACGTACGACCAGGTGATGCCTCCCCAGAGGACCATCACTCAGAGGAGCGTGGAATGCCGCAATGGCAGCCACATAAACCTTGAGTGTGGACGGGGTAAGCCCGGCAGAAAAGCGGTCTTGGAGAAACTCCAGCACTGAAGCCACTGGGCAGTGAACTGGGTCCAAAACACGCTCTCTGCACCAATTGGAAAATACATTCCACTTAAGGCCGTATAACTTCCTCGTGGAGGGAGCTCTGGAAGTGAGTATAGTTTCAACCACTTCTGCTGACAGCCCGGCTTCTAGGAACTGTGCCCCCTCAGGGGCCAGACCCACAGTTTCCACAGCTCGGGCCGAGGGTGGAGAACTGAGCCCTCTGCCTGAGACAACAGGTCCCTCCTCAGAGGGATCTGCCATGGCGGGCCTGCCAGAAGCAGGATGATGTCCGAAAACCATACTCGGGCCGGCCAACACGGGGCTACTAATAGTAGGCTGACCCCGTCCCGACGGACCCTTTCCAGAACTGCTGGGAGCAGAGCGATTGGGGGAAAGGCGTACAGACGCAGCCTCGGCCACGTCTGCATGATGGCATCCAACCCCAGCTGGGCTGGATGTGTGAGGGAGAACCACAGTGGACAGTGTGTCATCTCTCGAGACGCAAATAGGTCCACTTCCACTGGGCCAAACCTCTCGCATATTAACTCCACCACCTCGGGGTGGAGTCTCCATTCCCCGGGCCTCAGCCCCTGCCTCGACAGTACGTCTGCTCCCTGGTTCTGGTCCCCCGGGACATACATCGCCCTGAGAGACGACAGTCTCCACTGGGACCACAGGAGTATCTGATGCGCCAGTCTGCACAGAGGGCGCGACCTCAGACCCCCCTGACGGTTTAGGTAAGATACCACCGACATGCTGTCGGATCTTACTAGGACATGGCGACCATGGAGGTCTGGCAGAAAGTTCCTCAGAGCCCGGAACACCGCCAACATTTCTAGGCAATTTATGTGCCAAGAGGAATGATGGTCCTGCCAGAGACCTCTCGTAAAGCGGCCGTCCATGACCGCGCCCCAGCCCGTGAGGGAGGCGTCTGTCGAAATAGATATCCGGCGACATGACGCTCCCAGTCTGGGACCCTGGGACAGGAACCAAGGCTTCTTCCAAATTGATAGGGAACGAAGGCATCTGCGCGTAACCCTTATCAAGCGGAATGGATTTCCCCTCTGGGAAAACCCCTTGGCTCTTAACCACCAGTGTAGAGCTCTCATGTATAGCAGGCCAGAAGGTATCACGCTGGACGCCGCTGCCATGAGACCCAACACTCTCTGAAAGTGTCTGACAGTGATGGCTTGGCCTAGCTTTATCCTGGACACTGTGGTCAGGATGGACTCGATCCGAGCAGGAGACAAATGTGCCTGCATCGTGACTGAATCCCACACCACTCCCAGGAACAAGGTTCTCTGGGCTGGTGCCAACACACTTTTCTTTGTGTTGAGTCTCAACCCCAGGCTTTGGATGTGGGCGAGGACGACATCTCGATGCCGAATCGCCAGCTCTCGTGACTGAGCCAGTATCAGCCAGTCGTCGATATAATTGAGCACTCTGATGCCCTCGAGCCTCAGAGGTGCTAGAGCTGCATCCATACATTTGGTAAAGGTGCGAGGGGAGAGAGCTAGGCCAAACGGAAGAACCCGATATTGGTAGGCTTCGCCCCCGAAAGCGAACCTCAGGAACTTCCTGTGAGACGGAAGGATGGAGATGTGAAAGTAAGCGTCTTTTAGATCTATCGTGACAAACCAATCCTCGGACTGGATTTGACTTACGATAATGGGAATAGTAAGCATCTTGAAGCTGAATCTCCTCAGGGATTGGTTCAGATGCCTCAGATCTAAAATGGGACGCAACCCCCCATCCTTCTTTGGAACTATGAAGTACCGGCTGTAGAACCCGGACTCCCTGACTGGTAGGGGAACATGCTCTATGGCCCCTTTTTCCAGCAGCGAGTGAACCTCCTGTTCCAACACCAGACCCTGCTCTGGGTGAACTGAAGTCCGGACCACCCCATTGAATCTTGGTGGGCGGACCCGGAACTGCAGTCTGTACCCAGTTTCTACAGTACGCAGGACCCATGGAGAAATATTTGCGAGGTTCTGCCAAGCCTCTGCGAAATTCATCAAGGGAACCAGCCCCTCGGGGCTGGTGTCCAGTGTTTTGTGCAGGATGTTGACGGTGCCCTGAAGCGGAGGACCGGCAGGGGAGAACCGACAACGTCCTACATTGTGCGAACCCGAACACTGGCTGCTTGCAAGCCTTTGGGGCAGGCAGACCAGCGTGAGCTCGCTGGGAGCTAGCGTGTCCCGAAGCGTCAAAGACGGCGGGATACTGACGCCAACTCCCTGAGGGCCCGAGGAGAGAGGGGACCTCAGTCGTCCTCTCTCGGGGAGGGCGGCCCTCTGAGGCCTTACAGAAGTTAGGACCTCTTTCCCTTAGCCTTCTTAGACTGAATAACGGTCCTCAGATCCGTCTTCTCAGGAGGCTGAGGGTGTGAGCGTCGACCAGAGTCCCAAGCTCTATGAGGGGGAGCTCTGGCAGCGACACTCGCCTTCTGTGCCTGGCGGTAGGAGGAAGAGGAGGCCTGCTGTGGTTGTTCCCTAGCAGCCGCCCTCCTAGACCTTGAACGGCGAGGGAGATACCGCTTGAAAGCTTCGCCCTGCTTCTTTGCATCCTCAAACCTGTCCACTACAGCATTAACAGCCTCACCAAATAGACCTGAGGCTGAAACGGGTGCATCAAGAAGGAAGGTCCTGTCCTTCTCCTTAATGCCCGACAGGTTGAGCCACAGATGTCTCTCCGTGGTTACCAGGGCTGACATGGAGCGACCGATGGCACGGGCCGTCTCCTTGGTAACCCGGAGCGACAAGTCTGTGGCTCTGCGAAGCTCAGCGATATCGTCTGGAGATGGACCCTCGCCTTGGTCTATATCTCTTAAAAGGTCGGCTTGGTACGCCTGCAAGATGGCCATTGTGTGCAGGCTCGCACCAGCTCGACCCGCCGCCATATAAGCCCTGCCCACCAAAGCGGATGTGGTGCGGCAAGGTTTGGAAGGCAACGCCGGTGACTTCAGGGATGATGCAAGGTCAGGTGAAAGGTAGCTGGCTAAAGCTTCCTCAACCCGAGGCATCATCCCATATCCCTTATCTCTAACCCCCACTACATCACTGTAATTCAACATAGGGGGGTTAGACAGGCGAGATGAAAATGGCCTGTTCCAGGATTTACACAACTCATTGTGTAAATCCGGGAAGAAAGGGAGAGACCGGCGTGGAGTTTGCTGGCGGTGCTGCAGGAAGCGCTCATTAAGTTTGCTTTCCGTACGCGCTTCCTGCCGCTCTTGTGGCCAAGAAATATCAAGCTTGGCCACAGCCCGCGTCAAAACCTCCACTAATTCACTATAGTTGGGTGCTGGCTGAACAGGATGGTGTGTGGTAAAATGATCCTCATCCCCAATACTCAGTACGTCTAATTCCTCGGAATTAGACAGCTGTAAAACAGGCACGTCATCCCGATCGAGAGAAGCCGCGGAGCGGGCTCCCGAACGGGGAATGGGGGAATCGGACTCATCAGAAGAGGAACGAGAATATGCCTCGGCAGTCTCGCCCTCAACCAGATCTCTTTGCGATCCCCATGATGAAAGCCGCCGCATTGCCTCGGCAGATGCGGGACCCGAACCGCGGGGGGAACGCATTTGGCCATCTTCAGTAAATAAAGCCAGTCGAGAACGCAGCACTCTCACAGAAAGAGACTCACAATGAGCGCAAGCAGCCCCCTCGAGAGCTGCTTGAGCGTGCTGCCTTCCCAAACATGACACACACATTTCATGTGTGTCCCCAGCCGTGAGAAAACGCGGGCATGGGAACACACACTTCTTAAATTGTTCAGACATACTGTTAGCTTCAAAGCAGACAAACAACACCAAATAAGCTGAATAGCAAAAAGCTTACCTTGCTTGTGCCGGTGTGCTCTTGTACACATCCGTGTATGCCGTCACTCGCTACGTCATCTCGCAAAGCCAATAGGATTGGATTCGATTTCATTCATGGATTCAGACGCGCTACGCTGAAGGGCGTTCCCCCTAGTGTCGTAACCGACGCAGTTCGAGTTCCCTCGAAAGGGAACTAATGATCGTTGCAACAGAAGTGTATCAATCAAAACTAACTTTAGCTGCACAATAACTTTATTCTAGAGATACTGTAAAGCCAAAACAATCTCTGTTACTTTAATTTCCTATTATCACTGTAAATCTGCTTTGAAACAATCTATATTGTTAAAAGCACTATATAAATGAAGGTGACTGACTGACTGACTCGAGGAAATATTTGCATAATGCCGCCCAAATGCATACGGGGCTTCAGTAATCAGTTGTCTGACAATAAAGTATTATCTAATCTAATCTAATCTAAGTAGTGTTGTTGCCCCCATGTCGTGGAGACGCTGTGTGTTTTTATGCAAAAGCCAAAGTACTTTATTTGCCCGTCCGAAAGTGGATGCAATTAGAGCAATCAGTAGTTAAGATTTATTTACAACACTGTTCCAGTACAACACAAACTGCCGGCGTTTGTCACGTGTAGTTGAACCGTGGCTTGTGTACAGTAATACTTACGAGCATCCGATCGGTTTGGTCATCTGCATTTTCAAAATCTGATTCGGCTCAAACTGATATGGTAAAACTGACGACATTACTAACTTAATACGTGCTTAATACTTGTCTTAATACTTGCTTTGGATGCTGAAACTCGCGATTATGGTAAGCAGCGTAACATTTCTGTCACCACTTTAGGGGTTCGGTCAATCACAAAGCACTGAGTTTGCTGGCCAATCAGAGCACACTACGCTTTTCGGAAGGAGGGGCTTTGTAGAAAGACGGGGCATAGAGGAGCTACAATAATGTACAATATGTGAAATATAATGTGTTTTTTTTACATTAAAACATGGTAACATATTCTATTACACCAAATACACCAAATAATGATCTTTGAAAATAGCATCATATGACCCCTTTAAAACCATACATGAGGAAAGCATTGGTTTGAATATACACTCTCATTCTCAGTGTGTAAAACTCATAACAAGCCTCTTATCTTTAACCTGCTGTAATCTGTATTACTCAGCGACGTTTGTGAAGTGTGTGTGTGTGTGTGTGTGTGTGTGTGTGTGTGTGTGTGTGTGTGTACAGTCTGTTCAGTTAAACCCTGGTACAAAGTCCAAATCAAATGAGCCAAAGACTACATCTCTTGATCTGTCCCTGTTGGCGAACCTAAACACAGTAATGCTTGACTGCAGAAAACCCAACTGAAAATCACTCTTACCTATAAAACTCAAGAGGAATAGTGAGAGTGAAAGGAAATATGAATGAAAGGATATGATCAGACCATCATCCTATCTCATGTCTTCATACTTCACTGTCTGATATGACACACCACTTAAAAGACAGTAAATAAAGAGTACAAAGAAATATGCCACACTGGAAAAGTGATAAGTAGATTAATTTTAGTAGCGCACATTTACCAGGGTAAGGAATCATATTCTGCCTTAAGAGAAGTGTTGCTCTGGCTTATCTGTTCAGTAATGCTGTGAGCTCGGTCACCATGGTTACAGCACACATTCCTCATCATCAGCAGAAGATCATGCACACACACACACACACACACACACACACACACACAGAAGGGTCATTCCGTGTCAACCTTATTTTCCTGTAGAAAGACAAACATAAATACATTTACATTTACATTTAGCAGATGCTTTTATCCAAAGCGACTTACAAATTAGAACAATAGAAGCAGTTAAACTAACAGTAGGACAACAATATGCAAGTGCTATAGTTTAATCTAACACAGTACGTGTATTTTTTTTATTTTTTCATAAAGATAATAGATATAAAAATAGAATAGAAGATAAAGTGTTAGTATTAATGGATCAAGTGCTGGCGAAAAAGATTCTTTTTCTTGAAAATGGCTCCGGCCTCGGCAGCTCGGGTTGAGTTGGGCAGATCATTCCTCCAACAGGGAACAGACCAGGTGAAGGTCTGAGAAAGAGATTTTGTGCATCTTTGAGATGGTACCACAAGACGGCATTCATTTGCAGAGCACAAATGTCTGGATGGCACATAAGTCTGAAGTAATGAGTTTAGGTAAGAGGGAGCAGTGCCAGTGGTTGTTCTGTAGGCAAACGTCAGTGCCTTGAATTTGATGTGAGCAGCAACTGGCAACCAGTGCAATTTTACATTTTCAATGGTCAAGAACCAAATGTTGGTTACATTTTAAACAGCTGATAGGTATTGTGTTTAAACAAGAATGTCTAAAGAACAAATTACACTGAAACTAGAAATGTATCTTGTTTCCCTCTATCAGAAGATTTGCATTAAACACACCTACATGTAAAAAAACTAACATTTTTCAGAAGTTTACATGTCTTTAATTCAGGAGGTGTTAAAGATATCCTTTTTTCTTGATTTATAAGCATATCTATAATGTGTTTAATAATTGTATTGTCATACTTTGTTAATGATTAATTAATCATTTCTAAATGAAGTATAGAATTATTTACAAACCAGTTATTTAAGAGTTGGCAGTGGTTTAAAAGATCACTTAGAAAGTGTAAGTAAATGATTATTAAACTATTTAAATGTACATTCATACATCTTATTATTGAGAAATATAGTAATAGTTACTAAGTGTGTTAATAAATGCTTTATTAACATGTATATATACTGTAATTCAGGGTTCATTCAGCTAGTCATAAAGCATTTAGTAGTGCTCAGTTAACTATTTTTGTGAGCTCATCTAAAGTGAGGACTATTTATGCCTTGTAAAGCATTTATAAAGGATATTTAAAGACTCAGTTAACTTCTAAACAGAAAAAGGAAACAAACACAACACTGTGATACAGAACATATAAATAGCTTTAAATCTCCTTTATAAATGCTACAATGCTTTAATTACACTTTCTAAGTAATCTTATGAACTACTGACAACTCTTAAATAACTGGTTTATAAATAATTTAATACTTCATTTAGAAGTGATCATTAATAAAGTTTGAAAATACTGTTATTAAACACATTATAGATATGCTTTTAAATCAAGAATAAAGCCTTTATAGCTGTATTAATAAACTGCTTATTAATGTATATTAGTGCTTTATAAATGATGAATTAACTGTTTATTAATGCTTAACTAATGATTAATAGTGTGCAGTTATTATAGTGTTACCATGCTTTTTGCCATTTTTTAACTGTCACCGTTAGCATATAATGAAACAAAGATTGATAACGTTGACAGATTTGACTAATAGACCTACCAATCTCTGTGTAGAAATAAAATAATAATGCTGCCATCTTCCTAAAATAATTTTTACCCCTCTGTAATTCGGCTCCAAATCATTTTGACCCCATCGACAAAACTGTGGATTACTCAGTATGCATCTGTGACATTTAATATTTTGGCAATTTGTCAGTCTTGAAGAACAGTGATCCTGTGGATATATCCATGTCCAGATGATAAAACCTGACGAGTGTGTGCGGAGAGGACCGGCCCGCCACAGCACATAAACACATCATGTAAGGGTGCAAACTCCTAGTGGAGAACCTCTGCTGTACGGACTCCATTCCCCGGGCCTCAACAGGATATGTGCTCCAAGATCCAATGCCCTGGAAAATAAACTGTCCCGAGGGAGAGCTGACTTTCTTCTCTAGGGAAAGTCGAACAGAAGCGGAGCTTCAACTGAAACTCCCAGTATTGCACATATGTACCTGTTGTGACATTTCATACACAGATCGCTCCGGAACTGTTAGTTTGTTTTTGTTTTCACACACAAAGTAGTAACACTAAGCCTCACTTGAAGCAGGTTACACCTCAAAATATAATTCGGGAAAAAAAAAAACTTTTTTATCTTAGTGTAAAATAAACTTGTTCACATTGAAAAAAAAACAAAAAAACAAGATGGATGGATAACCACAAAATGTATTAAATAACCAACACCAACAATAATTATAATATATATATTGAGGCCGGTAAGTATGAGTGTTTCTGTCCAATGTTTGTGTGTGTGTGTTGAATCGGCCTCACCGGTGAGCCGACCAAAGTCCGTGCCCGTGTAGAGGAACAGCGCTGTCCTGTGTAGTGATCCAAGGTGAAATAATCCAATTGAATAATCCTATTTCCACGAGGAGTCCTTCCTACTCAGTCTATGACAAGCCTCTCCAGCCGCGCGATCGATCGCTAGTTCCACAAGAGCAATTGTTGCGTTGTCCCGGCTCTTTTAAACGGAAGTAAAAGTCAATAATCCACCTGATCCGACTGACGTCATGGGGGATTCCCAGGAGCTCCGCGAGCTCGCGATAGTAAAACCAAAACACTATAACACAAAGACTTGCGGGCAACAAAACACGGTAAAAATAATCACATTATTGCAGCTATAAAACAAAGTATAACATTTATACTAAACAGCCATACAATTATTAACCCCCCCTGTCAATTATTAACCCCCTTCCTGTCATGTGATGAGGGATCACATGACAGGAAGAGGAACTACACTTGTATAAAGAGAGCAGCATGGCAAACAAACAGGGTTCCTAACAGATACCATTCACTTTTCTGGAGTGTGGAGTTTCCACTTGCGGACTCACCTTTCCAGACACCACATCAAGCTTTTGGATTATCACTTTTTTTGGACTGTATATACACTGGTGGACACTCAAATTGGGACGCTTCAACACACAAGGATTCGTATGGAGTCTATGCTTTTAACAACCTGAGTTTCCCTGATTTTATTGTTTTGTTTTTAAGTCTCTTGTGAAGATTGTAAATACACCATTCTTATAGACTTTAACCTCAGTTTTGTCTCATTCTTTTAACACCCAAGTCCTCACACAGTAAAATCTGACCCCATTTTACTTTTGTAATCTCAACTTAATTGGCTGAACGTTACAAAGTGAGTGGCCGAGATAGTGAGATCTGAGCTAACCCTCGGACTGCAGTTAAATCCATTTCTTTTGCTGCTTAATCTAATCTAAGTAGTGATGTTACATTTGACACTGAAGCTTTGAAGCTCGTATCGAGTACGTAGCGCAATAGCGCAACATGAAGCTCCGTGCCTTTCTTTCCAGTCATGTGAATGCTTCACTTTGCGTGTGGGAATGTTTTAACCCTGATCACTACTCTACAGGTTTTTGGAAGTTTAAGTCCATTTACTACAATTTTTTATATATATATATATATATATAAATAAGCCTATAGCCTATGTTACATGATCATATATTCTGACACATAAACAGCATAGAAACCATAAAATAATTAGACCAATATTTACTTGCATCAAGCAACTCTGTTGGTATTTTTGTAATTAGTATTAATATAATTGTAACATTTAATTTACTGCCACACTTTAATATGTGAATTATATTATCAGAAAACTGAACATTTAGCATTTTGTCAGGCTTTTATTTGTGCTTAAAGGATAAAACAACGGCACTGCGCACTCAGCTGCTCATAAACATGGCTGCTATAAATTTGACATGCCACAAGATGGCGCTGTTTTCGACACTGACGCTTCGAATCTTTTCCCGAAACACTCCGGTGAAAGCCTCAGTGCTTCATGAGGCTTCCTTTGCCCATCCCTAACGGGTAGTGTGTAGGTTTTCCAAAGACAGATGCGTAACAGAATGATCGATGAAATAGAAAACTTCCATAACTTCCAACACACACTACCATAAACTTCAACATGTAACACTGAACTGAAGAAACAGGGCTTATAAACACTGACACAGGCAATCAAAGAAACAGACCACGTGAGAACTATTAGAAACTGTGGTAACAAACCAGAACTCAGGCAAATAGAGTGATAATGAAACTAAACAGAACAAGATCATGAAACAGAACATGACTAAGAATCTATGAACTCAACAAGACATGAACAGGATAATTTGTCATGGAAAAATGCATTGTGTATATTTCAAGAATGAATTAAATGATCCAATCTATTTAATTTCCTAAGCCATGTGACCCGATGATGTCACAACATTTCTGATGTATTGATACA
Organism: Siphateles boraxobius; assembly: GCF_051911475.1. NCBI lineage: Eukaryota > Metazoa > Chordata > Actinopteri > Cypriniformes > Leuciscidae > Siphateles > Siphateles boraxobius. The sequence continues at coordinate 1,975,345 of NW_027508819.1, read as the reverse complement.
CCTGCCACATGTTTTAAATGGATTTAACTGGGGGGACATATAATGTCTCACCAGCGTCTATAGTTTGCTTATGAGCTGCGATTTGTCTCTGGAGAAACCACGCTTGTGCATTTTTTTTTTATTCGATCATGTTATTACATGGGGCGTTACAGTGATAAAATCGTCTCGGTTACGTATGTAACCCTAGTTCCCTGATAGGGAACGAGACGCTGCGTCAAACGCTGTGTGAACGCCCCTGCGTTGTGCGTCATGAAGCATGTATGGAAGCAGCCCAATGGAGAGATGGAACGTCATAGGCGGGTGACGTCATCGACCAGGAAACTATAAAGCACCCCATAAACACAAGCGCAACAGCTTCTGATAGGCCTGAAGGAAGCGCTAGCGGGAATGCCGGGAGTATGGTGGAATGACGCAGCGTCTCGTTCCCTATCAGGGAACTAGGGTTACATACGTAACCGAGACGTTCCCTTTCAAGGGAACTCGAGCTGCGTCAAACGCTGTGGGAACGCTAATACCCACGTCACCATAGGACCAAGTGACCGCCATGTGAGAACTAGCGCACAGAGGACTAGAGCACCTGTGCCCCAGGGGTAGAACTTAAATCTAGGTCGTAGAACTTAATGAAAGTATGCGGTGAAGACCATCCAGCCGCATCACAAACGTCACTGAGGGAAACTCCTGACAGTAAGGCTTTAGAAGCCGCCATACTCCTGGTAGAGTGGGCTCGTACAGCCAAAGGTGAAGGATGACCAGCCGACTCATAGGCAAGTGAGATAGCCTCGACCACCCACTTGCTCATTCTCTGTTTAGACGCGGGACACCCCTTCTTGGGTGGCCCAAAGCACACAAATAGTTGTTCTGACTTCCTCCACAGGGCAGTTCTGTGGACATAGGCGTCTTACGCCCTAACAGGGCAGAGTAAATTAAGTTTCTCCTGATCAGACGACAGAAATGGAGGAGGATAAAAGGCCTGCAGAACTGTAGGTCTAACAACATTAGTAGGGACCTTGGGAACGTAACCTGGTCTAGGATGCAGGAAAGCCTTAAGCATGCCAGGCGAAAATTCCAGGCACGAGGATGAAACCGACAGAGCCTGCAAATCTCCGATTCTCTTTAGTGAGGAGATAGCAAGAAGAAAGATAGTCTTAAACGTGAGAAACTTCTCAGGAACTTCTTCGATAGGTTCAAGAGGAGCTAGGGAAAGACCTTCTAATACGATGGCCAGATCCCAGGCCGGCACCCTCGTACGAACTGCTGGCCTCAGCCTCAGTGTGCCACGAAGGAAACGAGTTATAAGCGGGTGTCTCCCAAGAGAAACTCCACTGAAAGGGACGTGGTAAGCAGCCAGTGCCGCCACATACACCTTTAGTGTGGAGGGGGATAGCCCTGTGGAGAAGCGCTCCTGCAGGAATTCCAGCACTGCACCCACTGGGCAGTTAACTGGGTCCTGCAGGTGCCCTCCACACCAAGAAGTGAAGAGTTTCCACTTCAAGGCATAAAGCTTCCTCGTGGATGGAGCTCTGGAGTGAAAAATGGTCTCAACAACCTCGGTTGAGAGACCAGAGTTCATGAGCTGGGCCCCCTCAGAGGCCAAGCCCACAATACTGGGCGGGGGTGAAATATCATGCCGCCCGCCTGAGAGAGTAGATCCCTCCTGACCGGGAGCTCCAAGGGAGAGCCGTCCAGGAGAGAAATCAGGTCCGCAAACCATACTCGGGCCGGCCAGAACGGGGCTACTAATAGTAGGCTGACCCCGTCCTGGCGAACCCTCTCCAGAACTCCAGGTAGCAGAGCAATTGGGGGAAAGGCGAACAGACGTGACCTCGGCCACGGCTGCACCATAGCGTCCAACCCCAGAGGGGCTGGATGGCTGATGGAAAACCATAGATGACAATGCGTGGTCTCCTTGGAAGCGAATAGGCCCACCTCGGCGTGACCGAAACTCAACCAAAGGAGCTCCACCACCTCGGGATGGAGTCTCCAATCCCCCGGCCTCGGCCCCTGTCTCGACAGGGAGTCTGCTACCACATTCAAATACCCAGGAAGATACATTGTTCTCAGAAATAGTAACCTCCCTTGGCACCACAGGAGGATCTGACGGGCCAACTTGTAAAGCCGGCGAAACCGCAGGCCCCCCTGATGATTTATATAAGAGACCACCGACGTGTTGTCTGACTGAACTAACACATGATGACCTCTGAGGTCTGCTAGGAAGTGTTTCAGAGCCTGGAACACCGCCAACATCTCTAGACAATTTATAAGCCGTGATAGATGATGGTCCTGCGACAGCCCTTGGGCTGGACGACCACTCGTGACCGCCCCCCACCCTGTGAGGGAAGCATCCGTCGTTAGCGTTACGCGACGACAAAGAGCCCCCAACACAGACCCTTTGAATTGGAACAAAGTTTCTTTCCACATGACCAGAGCACGAAGGCAGCGCCGCGTGACTTTGACCGTGCGGAGCGGATTTCCCCTCGGGGAGAATCCCTTGGTCCTGAGCCACCACTGTAGCGATCTCATGTACAACAGGCCGCAAGGTATAACGTCGGACGCTGCTGCCATCAGACCCGACAGTCTCTAAAACTGTTTTACAGTAAGTAGCTGGCCTAGCTTTACTTGTTTCACAGCTGAGAGAATCGAAACGATGCGGATCGGAGCGAGTCACGCCTACATCGAAACCGAAACCCAAACGATACCCAGAAAAGTGGTCTTCTGAGGAGATAATACACTTTTCTTTGCGTTCAGCCTCAACCCCAACTTCCTGATATGAACGAGAACGACATCTCAATGTCGAAAACCGCCATCTGCTCTGTCTGAGCTAAACTCAACCAATCGTTGATGTAATTGAGGACACGAACACCCTGAAGCCTCAGGGGCACTAGTGCTGCGTCCATGCATTTCGTGAAAGTGCGGGGAGGCCAAACGGAAGAACCCTGTGCTGGTACACCTCGCCCCCGAAGGCGAATCTCAGGAACTTCCTGTGTTGTGGAAGGATGGAAATGTGGAAGTACGCGTCCCTTAGATCTATCGTGACAGACCAGTCCTCGGATCTGATTTGTGACACGATCTGCTTGAAAAAGAGCATCTTGAATTTTGGCTTCCCTACCGAGCGATTCAATAGGCGCAGGTCTAAAATTTGACGCAACCCCCCATCCTATTTTGGAACGATGAAATATCGGCTGTAATAGCCTGACTCCACACTGGGAGGAGGAACCCGTTCTATAGCCTCCTTTTGAAGGAGTGCTTTCACCTCTTGTTCCATAACCAGAGCCTGCTCGGGGCCCACCACTGTAGGCAGAACCCCTCTGAATCTTGGTGGACGACACCTGAATTGGATAGCATAATCCCTTTCTATTGTCTGCAGGACCCAATGAGATATTTTTGGAAGGCTTTACCACTCTGCCAGAAATTCTACTAAGGGTACCAGTCTCTCGAGACTGGCCTCTGGTGTAACTTGAGCAGCAAACGCAGCGCCCTGTAACGGCACACCGGCAGGGAACAACTGGTCTAACCGCACTGAAACCCTCCTCAGAGGGAGCGAGCGTCCCTCGGAAAATCGCTCGCTGGGACCGTCTGCGTCCCGGCATTAAGGCGGGGTTGGCAGAACGGGCCACTGAGGGCACAGAGGAAGAATGGGAACCGTAGAAAGAGGTGAACACCTTTCCGCCTCTGTGGGGACCACCCTCAATGCCCTGCGCGCTGTGGCGCCAGGACTTCTTCTTAGCCGAAGCCTTCTTAGCTAATATAACTGTCCTCAGATCAGTTCTATTACTGGGAGATTTCGGCTGAGAGTGCCGCGGCTGAGCCCACTGTCCAGCAGGGGGAGCACGAGACGCGACACTCTGCTTCAGCGCCCTATATGATGAGCTCGCAGACGGCCGGGGCTGCTCCCGCTCAGCAGCCCCAGGGACATACATTTTTAAAGGGAGAAATTTCTTAAAAGCTGTTGTTTGCTTTTCCTTCTCCTGGAATTTATCGATGACAGAATTTACAGCATCGCCAAATAAACCCATGGGGGAGAGAGGAGTGTCTAAAAGGAAAGCTTTTTCTTTTTCTTTTATATTTGTCTTATTTAACCATAGATGTCTTTCTGCGGCCACCAGAGCTGCCATGGATCGACCCACTAGCTTGGCCGACTCTCTGGTTGCGCGCAGGGATAAATCAGCAGCCTGACGCAGTTCGCGAACCACGTCAGCACTGACCTCCTCACTCTCACTCACATCCCTCAGCAGGTCAGCCTGGTATGCCTGCATAATAGACATAGCATGCAGACATGACGCAGCCTGACCCGCCGCCGAATACGCTTTGCCCACAAAAACCGAAATATTTCTAAGAGGCTTGGTGGGTAATGCCGGTGCCTTAACAGATGACGCAGCCTCGAGGGAGAGAAAACTCGCAAGCGTCTCTTCCACGCGAGGCATAGCCGAATAACCATATGATTTTGCCCCCACAATATTAGAATATGTTGAAGTCTGGGGACTAAACACTCTATATGACACCGTTTTTTTCCACGATTTCGACACCTCAGTGTGGAGATCGGGAAAAAACGGCAAGCACCGGCGTGGAGGTTGCACTCGTGACGGCAAAAATCTCTCATCTAATTTTGATTTAGAAACAGACTCCTGTCTAGTCACTGGCCATACAATGCTGAGTTTTTCTACAGCTCTTGTTAATACCTCCACTAGCTCATCACTTTCGGGAGTGTAAGGTGGCGAATCCTCCACATCTCCCTCATTTATAACTGGTGCCTCAGCCCGAGCGGAAGAAACCGCAGCGCATGCTTCCGAACACGGGACTGAGGCACTGTATCTCACAGGTGAAGGGAGAGATAAGGCAGAGCCCGTCTCTAACCCCGCTGAGAGATCCATCTGCGATCCCCACGATACGCGTCGTCGCTCTGCCTCGGCAAGAGCGGGACCCGAACCGCGGGGAGCGCGCACCGAACCGCTCTCCTCGAAGAGCGCCCGGCCGGAGCGTAGCGTCCTCAATGGCAGACGCTCGCAATGCTCACAATGAGCTCCCTCGAGAGCTGACTGGGCATGCTGCACTCCCAAACAAACAACACAAAGAACGTGTGTATCCCCACTCGTAAAATAACGCGAGCAGGGAGGGACACAATTCCTAAACTGCTGTTCGTTCGCCATATCTCTCTTAATATATATATATATATATATATATATATATATATATAAATTGTTTGTGTGGTGTAGAGTATGTAAAGACAGACAATATTCACACAGGGACAGATTCACATATAGCGCGACTGAAGGCACAGAAAGCTGTTGCCCTTGTGTTTATGGGGTGCTTTATAGTTTCCTGGTCGATGACGTCACCCGCCTATGACGTTCCATCTCTCCATTGGGCTGATTCCATACGTGCTTCATGACGCACAACGCAAGGGGCGTTCCCACAGCGTTTGACGCAGCTCGAGTTCCCTTGAAAGGGAACAACTTTGAGAGAGACTCGTAATTGTTTTTACTTTTTTAGCTGCAGGGAATTTTACTGAATGAACAACTAGGTTAAATAGGTTAATCTTCCCATTACATCAAAAATAAGTATGTCTGTAATATGTCAATTACATTTGAACCGTCTTTAACTATTGTTAATATGTTGATAGATCAAACAGTTGTTTGTTTATAATGGGGGGGGGGGGCGCTTTGGCTGCCGCTCCTTTCACTGTTTGTTTGTTTGTTTGTTTGTTGTTTGTTTGTTTGTTTGTTTGTTTGTTTGATTTATGCTGACGTGGTTTTTTTTAATCCGATGTTTTTAGTTTCTTCACTTTTTGCAATGTCCCGGATCCATTTCACATTTGTTGGATTATTGTTTTTATGGTCTTGCGTTCTCTGAAGGACTCTGGAGCTTTATCGGAGGAGTTTACCCTGTGGCCTTACTTTAGAACTATCACTGCTTTGGGACTGTTGCAGTCCTGGACTCACAAAGCATGGCTTTAAGGTACACCGCACACCAGTTGCTGAACTTAAAACAAAACTACAATCTCTACAAAATGATGCTTATGAACGGTCTCGTAACGCTGCCCTGCTGAGACAAAGACGGTACTTGCATCCATAGGCGGAGTTTGACATTCGAGCCAGGGGGGAGCACGAGGAGCGCGTGAGTGTTTGAGCTAGTGGCGGCGTGTTTGAACACGGAGTGTGTATTACCTCTGGATACTGGATACTAGATACTGGAGGCTTGGCGTATAAATCATCAGAATGCCCCCATCGAGGAAAGGCCCGATACCGGAGGAGTTCGAGGAGATAAAGCTCTCTATCCACTCGCTGTGCGGCGATGTGGCTGCGGTTAGAGCGCAGTAGGAGCAGCTCCTGGGGCTACTGGAGGAGGTGAAACAACTACGCCTCCAGAACGCGGAAAAAGACCAGCGTATTGTGGATCTTGAGCGGAGAGTGGACGAGCTGGAGCAATACTCCCGCATGAATGACGTGGTCATCACCGGGATTAAGATCAGGCCGCGCTCCTATGCGCGTGCGGTGGCCACAGACAGCGGGCAGCCCAGCGACCAGGAGACACAGTCGGTGGAACAACAGGTTGCTTCCTACCTCCAGAACAGGGGGATAGACCCACATAGCAAATTTTTTCTGGCCCAGCTCCGGGCCACACAATCACTTTTCCCTCGGCCCAAGTACCGCAAAGAATGACGGCCCTAAAGTGACCCAGAACTGGATTAAAGACAAGGGTCACACATGGGCCATAACTGGCCCGAATCTCAGCCAGTTAGTCAACTTTAACTGGCCCTGAACTGGGCCAAAACAGGTTTTATTATTGGTACCAACTCTCAGCCATAAGTTAACCATAGCGACACCACCCTTTAACCAGAAACCCCCAAACTGAGCCATAACCCAGCCTAATCTTACCCAGACTATGTGAACAAATAAAGCACAAGAAAATTCAATTCTCAAAAATAGTATATTTAACAATAGGCACAAGACAATAATAATAAATTATTATTATTTTCTATTGTTTTAGTACATTCAAAGCTTAACATCTTATTACCACCTCAAAGTGCATTTCATTTCAAAATGTTCTGGTCTGTCTTATTGTAGTAATTATTACTACAATTACTTATTGTAGTAATACACAAGCCAAAAAAAAGCTAGAATTTGTGAACACTATTTTAGTTGCCTGAACAGCCAACTATGTACAACATTTTTCAATTCTAACTAAATGAATATATCAATGAATCTAGCTCTGACAATTAAACATATTATAATGTAATTTTACTCTCAACAAACACAGAGCAAATTTAAAAAAAATACGTAGAACAAATTTGCACATAAGAATGTTTGTATGTGTGAGGGAGAAAGTGATGCTATTTAGGACTGTCCTCAGGAAGTGAAGTACAGCTCTGCAGCCCCTCTTTTCTCCTCAAGCGCTCTATCTCCTTCCTCCATCTCTATCAGGAGCAAGCTGAAGCCATCTTTGTATTGTTGATCTATCTCCTGATCAGCATCAGTGGCATGTGTCAGACGATTTTTCCTCACAGCAGCTAAAAGACAAAATACTAAATTAACAAATACATATACAAATATTCATCCACCTACTATAAATAAATTTAGGTAACAAAATAAAATAAGGTTGCTTCGGTTAATTTTTATACTGGAAATGATTGCTTATAATGTGGCACTATTGAATGACCCGCAGGACGGTCGGGTCTTCAGTCTGTACTCGCGTTCTCAAGTTCAGGGCAGTGAATCAGCTAAATTTACCATAGGCAAAAGTTCACTTCAATAAAGAACAAGGTGACATCCGAGTTTGAATTCAGGTATTTAAAAAAGCTCCAAAAAAGAGATGTTCTTCTATTTTTTAAAGATTGCCAATACATAACCTGCCAAACCTTCGTAACCGCCACGGTCGATTTTTAATCGAGGTTAAGGTTAAATAAAAATACTAAAAAAATAAGAGAGCTGTAAACACATCGCTTGATCTGTTTCGGCATGAGTGCAAAAGAGAACCCATGTGGTTGCATATCTGCTGTATGTATTACATGTAATGTTAGGTCGTACACAATATAGACTGTAAAAAAGAATAGGGTCGTGCACAAAATAGCTTCACTTACCTGAGCAGCGGTTGGGTTGTCTGACAGACGTCTTCTACACCCTTCAGCGGGAGGAATTTCAAACGACGCATGAACATGAACCTCATCCACCAACCAGAAAGCTGCTGTTACCGTGGCGATCGCACCAAAATAAACAATAGTTCACTGCACAGTTAACTGTACATATTTTTAAAACGTTATTTAGTATATATATATATATATATATATATATATATATATATATATATATATATATATATATATATATGTGTATATACATATAGTAAGTTTTAACATGATTTAGTGGTGCTTAAACTAAAGAGTTTAAATTAACTCAATTGTCATGTTAGGAAAATGTATATTTTGCTCAGGTCAAATGGATTTTGGATTTTTTAAATGATTATTGAATTTTGTGAACACTGCTGAAAACTAAATGCTATATTTATTAATTATTTATAATTTTTTCTGGACATAGCTTTTTTCACTGACTCATAAGTCAATTCATATTATTATTGTTATTAATTATTAAAATCATTACATCTCTGTCGTAGTTTTGATAACTGCACCATCCATGGACAACACTTTAAACTATTTTATTTCTCCCGTGAAAAATTGTGGTGGTGGGGGGACAATCCTTGAAAATATAGTAGCGGCCTAAATACTTATAATTTGTCCGGTACACAAAGTATGGCCCATAATCGCTACACTGATCTGGGCCACACACCTCCCATGCACAATCGGCCCAAATGTTGTCTGCCGTCATGCAGTGCCATCATTGCCACACTTGGCCCGCAGTTGGCTGACATGATGCATGCCAGTGCTGGCAACACGCCAACAGTGCCATGATGAGGCCACATTTGGGCCAAGTCTGTTTGCTATGTGGGGAGATGGACCTGGAGCACATCGAGGCGTGTCACCCACTGCCCACGAAGAACGAGAGACCACCAGCGGTCATTATCAGGTTTACTAATCCGAAAAAGAAAATAGCACTTCTGAAGCAAGGACGTAAACTGAAAGGCACAAATGTTTTCATAAATGAACACTTGACAAAGAAAAATGCTGACATCTCAAGGAGTGCACGACAACTTAGAAAACAAGGCAAGATTCAACAAACCTGGGTAACTAACTGTAAGATCTTCATCAAACTAAATGGGACACCGGAGGAAGCAAAAGTTTTGGTGGCGAAGAGGATAGAAGATCTTGATAAGTATTGACATTGATGCAGCACCTGGTATCAAAGTAGCTTGTGACTCTTTACATTATCTAAATGCTAAACATACCAAGAACACAGACTACATCAAGTGTTGATATGGATATGTTACAGAACATCCTACAACATCAACAAATGGAACTGGAGACGTGTGAGTATCAAGAGCACACCACAACAGAGACTGATACTGAGATAGACCCTGACAATAATTTTTTCTCTTCGATTGTTAAAAACTGCAATTATTTTACCCAAGAACAATATGAAAACAGTGTAAAATCAGAAGATAACCTGTCAATAATACATTTCAACAGTCAAAGCATGTACACTAACTTTGAGGCTATCAAAGATTATTTGGAACACTTCGCTCATCCATTTAGCATTATTGCAATTACTGAAACCTGGTTAAACGATGATAAAGGTATTGATTTTTGTCTTAATGGTTATGAATTAGGATATACAAACAGAATAAACAAAACAGGAGGGGGGGTTGCTTTGTACATTCATAAATCTGTTCAATTTAATGTTTCAACTGATATTACCATAGCTGTGGATGGCTTATTTGAATGCATAACAGTGGAAATTCATAAGGATAAAAAGACAAATATCTTCATGAGTTGTGTGTACTGGGCACCTGGTTCAAACATAGAAACTTTTAATGAGTGGATGGGTAAACTGTTTTCTACTGTGAACCAAAAAAAACAAAATGTGGACAGTGCTTATTGTAATTTTTTAGATATTTTCACTTCCCTGCTTAATAAACATTGCCCTGTGAAATAATATTTTATAAAGGAAAAACATAAAAAAATGCCCCTGGATTACGAAAGGAATAATTAATGCCTGTAAAAAGAAAAACAATCTCTATAAAGTGTTTATTAAAGTAAAAACAAAAGAAGTGGAACAAAGATATAAGAAGTACAACAATAAATTAACTGATATTATAAGAACAAGCAAACGGTTATATTATCAAAAAAAAACAATATGAACATAAAAACAATATAAAAGGAACTTGGGATGTTTTGAATAGCCTAATCAAACAAGGATCCTCAAAGTTGATATATCCTGGTCACTTTATTGATGAAAATGGTGAAGAATATAATAGGAGTAATGTAGTAAACAAGTTCAACAATTTCTTTGTAAATGTTGGCCCTAAGTTGGCCGCTGATATTCCAGACAATCGAGCTGAAAAATCAACTATTGAACGGAATTCTTTGTCATTCTTCCTCTCAGCCACAAATGAGCAGGAAGTGACAAACATTGTGTGGAAATGTAAAAATAAGTTCTCCACTGACTGTCATGATATCCGCATGACATTGATTAAAAAAGTTATATTGAATATTGTAAAACCCTTAACTTACATTTGTAACTTGTCATTCCAGACTGGCTGCTTTCCAAGTAAAATGAAAATCGCTAAAGTAATTCCAATTTTCAAACAGGATAACAAACACGCTTTTACTAATTACAGACCAATCTCTCTTTTGCCTCAGTTTTCAAACATTTTAGAGAAACTCTTCAATTCTCGACTTGAAAAGTTTCTCGAGAAACATCATGTAATTAATGATGGTCAGTATAGTTTTAGGTCCCAAAGAACTACTTCAATGGCAATAACTGAAGCCATTGAAGAAATTACTAACGCACTGGAGCAAAAAAAGTATGCAGTTGGTATCTTTATTGATCTAAAAAAAGCCTTTGATACTATTAATCACTCAATCCTATTAAATAAGATGGAAAGATATGGAATTAGGGGACTGGCTGGAGATTGGTTAAAAAGCTATTTAACAAGGAGGTTATAGTTTGTAAAAATTGGTCAGTATTTATCAGATACTCTTGGCATTGCTTGTGGTGTCCCCCAGGGGTCAGTATTGAGGCCAAAACTGTTTAATGTGTATATAAATGATATCTTTAATATATCCAAAGTACTGAAACTCATACTATTTGCAGACGACACGAATATATTCTACAGTAGTGATGAGTATAATGAGCTTGTAAATACGGTAAACAGGGAACTAAATATAATAAAAAAATGGATGGACACAAATAAATTATCCTTGAATATAAGTCTATACTCCACACTCCATACTTTATACTGTACTTTGGTACTACAATACCTTATGTATTGTGTTGAAGTGTGGGGAAATAATTACCAGAACACAATAAATCCTCTGATCATATTACAGAAAAGAGCTGTGAGGATCATTCATAAGGTTGGGTTTTTAGAACATACTCATAAGCTGTTTACGCAGTCAAAGTTGTTAAAATTTGATGATCTTGTAAAATATAATACATCAATAGTCCTATATAAAGCATTTAAACCTCCCCATACCTCCAAACCTGTCCTAACCTTAACCCGAATCACACTTTAATAGTTTTACAATACAACATGATCACAATAAGTACATTGTACTTTTTTTTGTTGATGTAAGTACATAGTAGTTAAGGACACCTAATAAAAAGTGTGACCATATTCTTTTGAACAGCTACAGTACTTGTCAAATGTTTAGAAACATTACAATTTTGTTATATTTTTGAAATAAGTATCTTATTCTTTAATAAAAAAATACAACAAAAACAGTAATATAGTGAAATATTATTACAATTTAAAATTTCATTTTAATAACTGTAAAAATGTAATTTGTTCACATTTATTCATTTTTTTTTTTTTTCATTTTTAGCTGACGCTTTTATCCAAAGCGACTTACAATTGCTATATATGTCAGAGGTCGCACGGCTCTGGAGCAACTAGGGGTTAAATGTCTTGCTCAGGGACGCATTGGTGTCTCACAGTGGATTCGAACCCGGGTCTCTCACACCAAAGGCATGTGTCTTATCCACTGCGCCATCACCACCACCCTGGCTCCCTGGCACCACCCTGGATTTTCTACTCAAGAAACATGTATTATTATTTTTATTAATAATGTTTAATAAACTAATTAATAAACATTTTTTTGTGGAACCATTTAAACAAAAGAGATAAATTAATACTTTTATTCATCGAGGATGCATTAAATTGATCAAAAGTGACAGTGAAGACATTTATAATGTTACAAAAGAGTTATATTTCATAATGTAACAACTGAAGCTGACAACGCATCAGCCAGCCAACAAAGGGAGCCCTCCCCCGAGCATTGATCATGCACTTCCTGTTTGACACATGTGTATATATATATGTATATATGCCTTGTCCAAAAAACACAGACTTGCGGTCTTTGCACTTGACCACTTGTCTACTTGCATGACGCATTTCCTCTGTTTGGCACAAGTGTTCAAGTAGGCTTAAAGACTGCAAATGTGTGTAGAACTTTTGATTACTCGATGGGACACACTTATGGTCTTGCAAAAAATGCAAGTGTTTACATAACTTTTATTTATTATATTTTCAATACTTTGCATACTTTGATTAGAAGCAGTACAATTTTAAATTTGTGTCTTCTGATAGTTACACAGCGACTACTGAACAGACATGTAGAAGTTTATTTAAAATAAATTTAAAATGGTGCTGCTTCTAATCAAGTGATAGAAACAGTTGCAAAATGTTGTGCAAAGTAGGCCTACACACACCATACTCATCTGGATTGTTTTCCTCGACATCTCGTGATTTCGGGGCACATGAGTTCCAGAACATAATGCATGATGGGATATGCTTATCTCCTGAAGCGGGTTTAGTGTATTGGATATAGTGTGGGTTTTGTGTGCATTAAGGGCACTTTGGCATTTTAAGACATTGGACAGTCTTGCACACTTCATTCCTGTCCACGCACTCTCAAGTGGGCAAGACCGCAAGTGTGTGTATTTGGACAAGGCAATAGCTATGTTCATGCCACTGCAACCTCCTGTTCTTTCCTGACTCCACACAGTGGAGGTGTTGGAGGAATACACTGGACTGGTCAGTATGTGCATGCGGAGGGTAAATTCCCTTCCATACCAGTCTCCGACTCAAACATGATCAATCCATACTGGAACCGGTAGAGCTCCTTAGAACCCATCAAACGGCTTATAATTGTCAGCACACATTGCAAAAATAATGTTTAAAATTATTATTTTTTTTAAAGTTATTCAAAACGCAACTGCGTGTTCATTTATATTTTTGTTGCAAACACAGGATATGTGAGTAATGTATGAGTGAGCGTATATAACCATGTAGAATATTAATTTTGTTGGTTAAACCTTAAGGGTTTTAACCATTCCACTCCGCTATTTTTCCATTCTTTTTCTATGTAAACATGCGCTTGAAGAACATGTTTGACCGTTGCGCTCGCGTCTCGCTCTGCTGTGTTTCTGTTCATGCTCGTAAAGCTGCTTCGCCAAGCACCCATTTGCAGCGTTGCCTTGTCCACTTATTATAGGCATCTTTGGGCTTGTTATTTTTTCCATGTTAATATTATATTCCATTTGCTGTCTCTAGAACATAAAACCCAACTGGAGAGGGATGAGGACATTCCTCCACACAGAGATCTCCTGTCTCCAGATCCCAGCGAGAGGAGAGACACTAGTTCTAGCGAGAGAGGAGAGAGACCAGTTCTAGCGAGAGGAGAGAGACCAGTTCTAGCGAGAGAGGAGAGAGACCAGTTCTAGCGAGAGGAGCGCGAACAATTCTAGAGAGAGGACAGAGAGCAGTTCTAGCGAGAGGAGAGAGACCAGTTCTAGCGAGAGGAGAGAGACAGTTCTAGCGAGAGGAAGAAGACCAGTTCTAGCGAGAGGAGAGAGACCAGTTCTAGCGAGAGCAGAGAGACCAGTTCTAGAGAGAGGAGATAAACTAGTTCTAGCGAGAGGAGAGAGACCAGTTCTAGCGAGATGAGAGAGACCAGTTCTAGAAAGAGGACAGAGACCAGTTCTAGCGAGAGGAGAGAGACCAGTTCCAGCGAGAGGAGAGAGACCAGTTCTAGCGAGAGGAGAGGGACCAGTTCTAGCGAGAGGAGAGAGACCAGTTCTAGCGAGAGGAGAGAGACCAGTTCTAGCGAGAGGAGAGAGACCAGTTCTAGCGAGAGGAGAGAGACCAGTTCTAGAGAGAGGAGAGAGACCAGTTCTAGCGAGAGGAGAGAGACCAGTTCTAGAGAGAGGAGAGAAACTAGTTCTAGCGAGAGGAGAGAGACCAGTTCTAGTGAGAGGAGAGAGACCAGTTCTAGAGAGAGGACAGAGACCAGTTCTAGCGAGAGGAGAGAGACCAGTTCTAGCGAGAGGAGAGAGACCAGTTCTAGCGAGAAGAGAGAGACCAGTTCTAGCGAGAGGAGAAAGACCAGTTCTAGCGAGAGGAGAGAGACCAGTTCTAGCGAGAGGAGAGAGACCAGTTCTAGCGAGAGGAGAGAGACCAGTTCTAGCGAGAGGAGAGAGACCAGTTCTAGCGAGAGGAGAGAGACCAGTTCTAGCGAGAGGAGAGAGACCAGTTCTAGAGAGAGGAGATAAACTAGTTCTAGCGAGAGGAGAGAGACCAGTTCTAGCGAGATGAGAGAGACCAGTTCTAGAGAGAGGACAGAGACCAGTTCTAGCGAGAGGAGAGAACCAGTTCTAGCGAGAGGAGAGAGACCAGTTCTAGAGAGAGGACAGAGACCAGTTCTAGCGAGAGGAGAGAGACCAGTTCTAGCGAGAGGAGAGCGACCAGTTTTAGCGAGAGGAGAGAGACCAGTTCTAGAGAGAGGAGAGAGACCAGTTCTAGCGAGAGGAGAGAGACCAGTTCTAGAGAGAGGAGAGAAACTAGTTCTAGCGAGATGAGAGAGACCAGTTCTAGAGAGAGGACAGAGACCAGTTCTAGCGAGAGGAGAGAGACCAGTTCTAGCGAGAGGAGAGAGACCAGTTCTAGAGAGAGGACAGAGACCAGTTCTAGCGAGAGGACAGAGACCAGTTCTAGCGAGAGGAGAGAGACCAGTTCTAGCGAGAGGAGAGAGACCAGTTCTAGCGAGAGGAGAGAGACCAGTTCCAGTTCTAGCGAGAGGACAGAGACCAGTTCTAGCGAGAGGAGAGAGACCAGTTCTAGCGAGAGGAGAGAGACCAGTTTTAGCGAGAGGAGAGGGACAAGTTCTAGCGAGAGGAGAGAGACCAGTTTTAGGGAGAAGAGAGAGAACAGTTCTAGCGAGAGGAGAGCGACCAGTTTTAACGAGAGGAGAGAGACCACTTCTAGCGAGACCAGTTCTAGCGAAAGGAGAGAGACCAGTTCTAGCGAGAGGAGCGAGACCAGGGAGACCAGGTCTCTCTAGAGAGAGGAGAAAGACCAGTTCCAGTTCTCGCGAGAGGAGAGAGACCAGTTCTAGCGAGAGGAGAGGGACCAGTTCTAGTGAGAGGAGAGAGACCAGTTCTAGCGAGAGGAGAGAGACCAGAGGGACCAGGAGAGAGACCAGTTCTAGTGAGAGGAGAGAGACCAGTTCTAGCGAAAGGAGAGAGACCAGTCCTAGTGTCAGGAGAAAGACCAGTTTTAGAGAGAGGAGAGAAACTAGTTCTACCGAGACCAGTTCTAGCGAGAGGATAGTGACCAGTTCTAGAGAGAGGAGGGAGACCAGTTCTAGCGAGAGAGGAGAGAGACCAGTTCTAGTGAGAGGAGAGGAGAGAGACCAGTTCTAGCGAGAGGAGAGAGACCAGTTCTAGCGAGAGGAGAGAGACCAGTTCTAGCGAGAGGAGAGAGACCAGTTCTAGTGAGAGGAGAGAGACCAGTTCTAGTGAAAGGAGAGAGACCAGTTCTAGCGAGAGAGGAGAGAGATCAGTTCTAGCGAGAGGAGAGGGACCAGTTCTAGCAAAGGGGAGAGAGACCAGTTCTAGCGAGAGGAGAGAGACCAGTTCTAACGAGAGGAGAGAGACCAGTTCTAGCGAGACCAGTTCTAGCGAGAGGAGAGAGACCAGTTCTAGCGAGTGGAGAGAGACCAGTTCTAGCGAGTGGAGAGAGACCAGTTCCAGTTCTAGCGAGAGGAGAGAGACCAGTTCTAGCGAGAGGAGAGAGACCAGTTCTAGCGAGAGGAGAGAGACCAGTTCTAGCGAGAGGAGAGAGACCAGTTCTAGTGAGAGGAGAGAGACCAGTTCAAGCGAGAGGAGAGAGACCAAATCGAGCGAGAGGAGAGAGTTCTAGCGGGAGGAGAGCGACCAGTTCTAGCGAGAGGAGAAAGACCTTTTCTAGCGAGAGGAGAGAGACCAGTTCTAGCGAGAGGAGAGAGACCAGTTCTAGCGAGAGGAGAGAGACCAGTTCCAGTTCTAGCGAGAGGAGAGACAACAGTTCTAGCGAGAGGAGAGAGACCAGTTCTAGCGAGAGGAGAGAGACCAGTTCTAGTGAGAGGAGAGAGACCAGTTCAAGCGAGAGGAGAGAGACCAAATCGAGCGAGAGGAGAGAGTTCTAGCGGGAGGAGAGCGACCAGTTCTAGAGAGAGGAGAAAGACCTTTTCTAGCGAGAGTAGAGAGACCAGTTCTAGCGAGAGGAGAGAGACCAGTTCTAGCGAGAGGAGAGAGACCAGTTCTAGCGAGAGGAGAGAAACCAGTTCTAGCGAGAGGAGAAAGACCTTTTCTAGCGAGAGGACAGAGACCAGTTCTAGCGAGAGGAGAGAGACCAGTTCTAGCGAGAGGAGAGAGACCAGTTCTAGCGAGAGGAGAGAGACCAGTTCCAGTTCTAGCGAGAGGACAGAGACCAGTTCTAGCGAGAGGAGAGAGACCAGTTCTAGCGAGAGGAGAGAGACCAGTTTTAGCGAGAGGAGAGGGACCAGTTCTAGCGAGAGGAGAGAGACCAGTTTTAGGGAGAAGAGAGAGAACAGTTCTAGCGAGAGGAGAGCGACCAGTTTTAACGAGAGGAGAGAGACCACTTCTAGCGAGACCAGTTCTAGCGAAAGGAGAGAGACCAGTTCTAGCGAGAGGAGCGAGACCAGGGAGACCAGGTCTCTCTAAAGAGAGGAGAAAGACCAGTTCCAGTTCTCGCGAGAGGAGAGAGACCAGTTCTAGCGAGAGGAGAGGGACCAGTTCTAGTGAGAGGAGAGAGACCAGTTCTAGCGAGAGGAGAGAGACCAGAGGGACCAGGAGAGAGACCAGTTCTAGTGAGAGGAGAGAGACCAGTTCTAGCGAGAGGAGAGAGACCAGTCCTAGTGTCAGAAGAAAGACCAGTTTTAGAGAGAGGAGAGAAACTAGTTCTACCGAGACCAGTTCCAGCGAGAGGATAGTGACCAGTTCTAGAGAGAGGAGAGAGACCAGTTCTAGCGAGAGAGGAGAGAGACCAGTTCTAGTGAGAGGAGAGGAGAGAGACCAGTTCTAGCGAGAGGAGAGAGACCAGTTCTAGCGAAAGGAGAGAGACCAGTTCTAGCGAGAGGAGAGAGACCAGTTCTAGTGAGAGGAGAGAGTCCAGTTCTAGTGAAAGGAGAGAGACCAGTTCTAGCGAGAGAGGAGAGAGATCAGTTCTAGCGAGAGGAGAGGGACAGGTTCTAGCAAAGGGGAGAGAGACCAGTTCTAGCGAGAGGAGAGAGACCAGTTCTAATGAGAGGAGAGAGACCAGTTCTAGCGAGACCAGTTCTAGCGAGAGGAGAGAGACCAGTTCTAGCGAGTGGAGAGAGACCAGTTCTAGCGAGTGGAGAGAGACCAGTTCCAGTTCTAGCGAGAGGAGAGAGACCAGTTCTAGCGAGAGGAGAGAGACCAGTTCTAGCGAGAGGAGAGAGACCAGTTCTAGCGAGAGGAGAGAGACCAGTTCAAGCGAGAGGAGAGAGACCAAATCGAGCGAGAGGAGAGAGTTCTAGCGGGAGGAGAGCGACCAGTTCTAGCGAGAGGAGAAAGACCTTTTCTAGCGAGAGGAGAGAGACCAGTTCTAGCGAGAGGAGAGAGACCAGTTCTAGCGAGAGGAGAGAGACCAGTTCCAGTTCTAGCGAGAGGAGAGACAACAGTTCTAGCGAGAGGAGAGAGACCAGTTCTAGCGAGAGGAGAGAGACCAGTTCTAGTGAGAGGAGAGAGACCAGTTCAAGCGAGAGGAGAGAGACCAAATCGAGCGAGAGGAGAGAGTTCTAGCGGGAGGAGAGCGACCAGTTCTAGCGAGAGGAGAAAGACCTTTTCTAGCGAGAGGAGAGAGACCAGTTCTAGCGAGAGGAGAGAGACCAGTTCTAGCGAGAGGAGAGAGACCAGTTCCAGTTCTAGCGAGAGGAGAGACAACAGTTCTAGCGAGAGGAGAGAGACCAGTTCTAGCGAGAGGAGAGAGACGAGTTCCAGTTCTAGCGAGAGGAGAGAGACCAGTTCTAGCAAGAGGAGAGAGACCAGTTCTAGTGAGAGGAGAGCGACCAGTTCTAGCGAGAGGATAGAGACCAATTTTAGCGAGAGGAGAGAGACCAGTTCTAGCGAGAGAGGAGAGAGATCAGTTCTAGCGAGAGGAGAGGGACCAGTTCTAGCAAAGGGCAGAGAGACCAGTTCTAGCGAGAGGAGAGAGACCAGTTCTAACGAGAGGAGAGAGACCAGTTCTAGCGAGACCAGTTCTAGCGAGTGGAGAGAGACCAGTTCTAGAGAGTGGAGAGAGACCAGTTCCAGCTCTAGCGAGAGGAGAGAGACCAGTTCTAGCGAGAGGAGAGAGACCAGTTCTAGCGAGAGGAGAGAGACCAGTTCTAGCGAGAGGAGAGAGACCAGTTCTAGTGAGAGGAGAGAGACCAGTTCAAGCGAGGGGAGAGAGACCAAATCGAGCGAGAGGAGAGACTTCTAGCGGGAGGAGAGCGACCAGTTCTAGCGAGAGGAGAAAGACCTTTTCTAGCGAGAGGAGAGAGACCAGTTCTAGCGAGAGGAGAGAGACCAGTTCTAGCGAGAGGAGAGAGACCAGTTCCAGTTCTAGCGAGAGGAGAGACAACAGTTCTAGCGAGAGGAGAGAGACCAGTTCTAGCGAGAGGAGAGAGACCAGTTATAGCGAGAGAGAAGCCAGTTCTAGTGAGAGGAGAGAGACCAGTCCTAGTGTCAGGAGAAAGACCAGTTTTAGAGAGAGGAGAGAAACTAGTTCTACCGAGAACAGTTCTAGCGAGAGGATAGAGACCAGTTCTAGAGAGAGGAGAGAGACCAGTTCTAGCGAGAGAGGAGAGAGACCAGTTCTAGTTCTACCAGAAAGACTCGGGAGATAAGTTGGAAAGCTGAATACATTTATTGACAGCTCAGCAAGCAAAAATTTATAAGTTCTTTGGCGTAGGCCCCGTCCTTAGCAAGCGAAGCGAGGTTAGCCGAATCTGCATGTCCCGCCTGAGATGAAGGCGGGGGCGCAGCCGACCCCCTGGAGGTAAGGAAGGGACCATCCTGGTGGTGGTGATGGGGAGGATGGAGGGGAAGGTACCATCTTGGTGGTGGTTGGGGAGGATGGAGGTGAATGGCAGCGTCAGCATCTGCGAACTCAGACAAGTGTAAGTACCAATCTTTTATACTGTGACTGTTAACGCCTGATTGGATAGGAATGAGGAATACATGACGCGCTGATTGAGTCTTCCTGACAGAACTTAAGCTGAAGCTTTAATTTCTACCAGAAAGACTCGGGAGATAAATTGGAAAGCTGAATACATTTATTGACAGCTCAGCAAGCAAAAATTTATAAGTTCTTTGGCGTAGGCCCCGTCCTTAGCGAGCGAAGCGAGGTTAGCCGAATCTGCATGTCCCGCCTGAGATGAAGGCGGGGGCGCAGCCGACCCCCAAAGAGAAGTGGAAGAATAATCGCACGAGGACGGAGCCCACCCCCAAAGAACTGTAAATAAATATACCCACCAGTCGTGGATCCTGAGGTTCCTGAAACGAGAAAGAAGAATACAGATAAGATGATGAATATTTATTTACGAAATTATTTATTTATATATTTATATAGAACCGGGCCCAATGGACCATCACGCAAGACCACATAGACACGGGGTCAGCTTGACCACAGGCCATGATAGACCACATAAACACAAGGTCAGGTTGACCACAGGCCATAATAGACCACATAAACGCAAGGTCAGCTTGACCGCAGGCCATGATAGACCACATAAACACGAGGTCAGCTTGACCACAGGCCATGATAGACCACATAAACACGAGGTCAGCTTGACCACAGGCCATGATAGACCACATAAACACAAGGTCAGCTTGACCACAGGCCGTGATAGACCACATAAACACAAGGTCAGCTTGACCACAGGCCATGATAGACCACATAAACACAAGGTCAGCTTGACCACAGGCCATGATAGACCACATAAACACGAGGTCAGCTTGACCACAGGCCATGATAGACCACATAAACACGAGGTCAGCTTGACCGCAGGCCCTGGTAGCCACATGTACGACGGGCTTCAATAGCCCACACATAACGAGTTAATCATAGACACAGCCATTAGGCTACACGAAACCAAGGCCTCTAGAGGTCACTAGGCCGCGATGGACCTTGGGGGACAAGGCCACGGTAGGCCACACGGCCATGGGAGACCACAGAGACGAGACCGCTTAGGAGCCACACCGGCCGCTAATGCCACATGAAGACAAACCTAAAAGACAGAGCTGCTAAGCCACACAGAAGGTCGCGATGGACCACAGACCACGGATGGCCACATGTAGGACAGGCTTCAATAGGCCACACATAACGAGCTAATCATAGACACAGCCATTAAGCTACATAAAACCAGGACCTCTAGAGGTCACTAGGCCACGATGGACCTTGGAGGACAAGGCCACGGTAGGCCACACGGCCATGGGAGACCACAGAGACGAGACCGCTTAGGAGCCACACCGGCCGCTAATGCCACATGAAGACAACCTATAAGACAGAGCTGCTAAGCCACACAGAAGGTCGCGATGGACCACAGACCACGGATGGCCACATATAGGACAGGCATCAATATGCCACATATAACGAGCTAATCATAGACACGGCCATAGAGCCACATAAAACCAGGACCCCTAGAGGTCACTAGGCCACGATGGACCTTAGAGGACAAGGCCACGATAGGCCACACGGCCATGGGAGACCACAGAGACGAGACCGCTTAGGAGCCACACCGGCCGCTAATGCCACATGAAAGACAATATTCACGAGACGAGGCGCTAGACCAGACAGACCAGGCCGCGATGGACCGTAAGGACAAAGCTATGATAGCCTGCACGGACCACGGCTAAACTAGTGGCCGAGGAGGATCACGTGAAGACAGAAGACGAGCGGAGACACCGCGGGACGAACACAAAACACAGAGATGAGTACAGAGGGGCGTTGTCAGATAGAGCAATTTGAACTGCGCTCGAGTGGATAACATAGTACCACCACCACCAGTAGTTGCGAGAGGATTTACCTGGATTGTTAATGGAGAGCTTGCTGGGCTTCAATGACAATCTTTGAGTCAGTTCTTATGTAGGATTCGAAAGCCGAGGAAGACCATCTTCCCATTATTTTGATGACTGATGTAGACACTCCTCGTTCAGCTGCTGTGGTGGCTGCCCCGATCCGGAACGAATGACCGGTATAAAGGGAGGGGGGTAAACAGCAGCTTTTGAGGGCAGATACTAAATGCGTCTTAAACCAGGTTTTGGAGAGAGGTGCTCCGTTAGTAAGAATAAATAAAGAGGCGTGACTGGGAGTAGAGGGACGAATTTTAAGAAATTTAATCATGGAGAGAAAGGGACAGAAAGTGTTATTAATCTTTGAAATAGTTATTGTGACACCCGAGCCTTGAGAATCGGTCTTAGAGTGTTTAAGAAAGAGAGTGAAGAAATCGGGTGAAAAGCGAAGGTCAGAAAAAGAAATACCGCGGGCGGGATCGAAATTTTTGGTTTCTGAGGTGAATTCACCTGCACGCATGAAACCATAGAAAGCTGATAGAAAAACAGCCTCGAGCAGAATGTTTGAGTAGGTAGAAAAGAGACCGTTCCGAAGAGAAGTAATAAGCTTGTGCAGTATAGGCAGTGTAATTGGCAAGCGTTTGTCTGGTGTTTGAGTAGAGGATTTAGCTAAGCCTTTGAGTAATAATCGGACGGAATATGCCGAAAAGAGACTTGGAAAATTAGGATCAAAGTATTTAGCATGGAATTGAATGCCGGCGAGCAATCTACGTAAAGAAGAAATTTTTAGGTTGCGATTTTCGAAATTGAAAGCTAAAAAAGAGCAAACGGTCGAAATCAAGATGGGAAATAACGGAATATGCATGGAAAAACAAAACATAACGAAAGCGGACCATGCTGAAGTGTAAGCTTTAAGTGTGGAGGGAGCGACACCCAGTGAGATAAAGCGTCTAGCAGAGCTGAGCAGCTCTCCTAATTTAGCATTATGGCTGCTAGGGGAGGGCATGGCGTTGGATCGGTATTGGCTGAAGGGCAGAGCTGTCTGAAAGCCTGAAAACGAAAACGAGATAGCGCATCAGCAATAGTGTTATGGTGACCAGGAATGTGGGCCGCTTTAATTATGAAATTAAAGACGACAGATTGCCAAACTAGGCGTCTCAGGAAAGGCATGATCTTCGGGCAAGAGGATCTGCCTTTATTAATGATAGCGACGGTCGCTTCGTTATCGCAAAACAACACGATGCGTTTGCGCGTCCATGCCGAACCCCAGATGACGCTGGCGACGGCGAGAGGATAAATCTCATAGAGCGCGGAAGAGATTGAGACAGAATCAGATTTAGGAAAATCTTTTGGCCATTTTTCGGCGACCCATTGGCCTTGAAAAAAGACGCCGAACCCGATGGAAGGGGCGGCGTCGGAGAATAATTGTAAATCAGCGGATGATTCAAGAGCATCATTATAGAAAAAGGAAATCCCGTTCCAGTAATTCAGCAAGCGAGTCCAAAAATTGAGATCAGACAGACAGCCTTCGTCGAGTGAAATCGAATCACTTAAATTTGGGACAGAGTGAGCCAGTGTTAATAATCGAGAAATGAAA
Source organism: Siphateles boraxobius (assembly GCF_051911475.1). NCBI lineage: Eukaryota > Metazoa > Chordata > Actinopteri > Cypriniformes > Leuciscidae > Siphateles > Siphateles boraxobius. Next base: position 1,952,284 of record NW_027508819.1, on the reverse strand, counting down.
GTCCTGCCTTGGGGAATAATGCTCATAGCGAAATTTAAATGCCCGAGCAGAGACAGCACGTCGCGCTTCGATACGACTCGTAGAAAAGAGAAAGATTCCAAGAAAGACCTAATTCTTAGAAGCTTTTCAAGGGGGAGAGAAGCTTGCATGTTGATCGTGTCAAGTGTAATGCCTAGAAATTCTAGCGAAGTAGAAGGGCCCATGGTTTTTTCAGCCGAGAGGGGAACGCCGACATCGCTGAAGACGTGTTTAAGGATGTCTAGAATAGAGGAATGGTTAGATGGAAAATCGATAAGCAGAAAGTCATCGAGCAGATGTAAGACGAAAGGTAGCTTATACACGTTCAACAGGATCCAACACAGAGCCTCTGAGAGATTATTAAAAATGTGAGGGCTGCTTCTACCCCCGAAAGTGAGTCTTACTGCGAAATAAAATTTTTAATTCCATCTGACGCCGAAAAGTGGCCAGTCTGCAGGATGGATTGGCATAGTCTTGAAAGCGTCTGTAATGTCAGCTTTTGCTAACCAAGCACCCTGACCGGCTAGCTTAATTAGATGAATGGCATTGTCAACTGACGCGTAGTGAAGAGAAAAAGGTGGAAGAGGAATACATTCGTTTACGCTTGCTGTGTAAGAGGAATGCGGTGAAGACATGTCGAAAATGAGGCGTTTTTTACCGGAGTATTTGCGTGTGGCTACACCCATAGAATTGATCCGGAAAGGAGAAAAGGGGGGAGAAGCAAAAGGGCCAATAACATATCCTTTATTAACTTCTCTCTCTAGCAGGGCGGAGACCACGTCTGGTTCATTTGTTGCTGATTGCAAATTTTTTGCTAGGAAAATAGAAGTGAGTTGAGAAAGGATGCCCACCCGAAACCCTTGGGACAGACCGGAGATTAAGTAATCAACGAAAGTCGAATCGGGGTGAGAAGAGAGGTAGCGTGATAGAACTGCGACGTTAATAGGAGTAGAAGGATGTGCGTTAATCAGAATTTTTTCCGAATTGGGGCTTTCCCGCGGGGAGTTGGTCTGTACCGGCGTGGGCAGACGGATTTCGGGTGCGGATCCTTGCAGAAGCTACAAATATGAGTAAATCGACAATTAGAATATGAGCATACAGATTCATTAAAGTTCACACAAATAGGGACTCCGTTGGAATCAACGGCTGATCGATTGCGGCCTTCCTGAAAGGGCCTTACTTTTTCAGCACCACGGACAGCGTCCGTCGTGTCGCTGGTGAAAGCTTTAGGGCAAAATGGAGCAGAATGACCGTGAGAGCTACAAATAGAGCAAGCCAGAGTTTTTTGACCGCCGAAGTGGCGAATGAGCAGTTCGGAGTCAGTGACAGACCAGTCTAGTTTTGAATTGTACAGCGTGATAAAAGATGCAGATTTAGCGGAGAATGACTTGTGGTATTCATAGAAGAGGGTGCCCCCGTACCTTTGGTTAAAATCAGCCATCATAGCTAAATAAAGGTCGAGCTCTTCCCTTCTATCGGGAAATGTTTGGCACAAAATGTCTCTAAAGATGCTAAAAGCGATAACGAATTCAGAAAAAGAAAGATTGCGTTGCAATCTGGGATCGGATGTCTTGAGAAAGACTGCCACGTCACCGCAGTCAACCATTTTCCTGTCTGCTGCAGGCGAAGGAAGTAGTAGAGAAGCCAGATTAATGTCCTTACCTTGAATGATATTGGTTCTGACATTGGAAGACACAGTGGCGGCGGCTGGTGAAACAAATCGCCTACCGAATGGTTTAGCTGGTGATGCCGTAGCGAGATTAAAAACTGGAGTTGCGAGAGGAGCAGGAATATCCAGAAATGGATTTTGGTTCGTTGGAGGAAGGGTTTGCTGATGAGATGAAGGCACGCTCAGTGGATCGCTGGATCCGGCAGAAGAAGGACCGGCCTGAGGAATGGCTGAGACGTTTATAACGGGGCTCGGGCTGATGAGAGGATTAACGAAAGTATTTTCAAACTTCGCCATCTTTGATTGTAATCCTTTGATGGTTTGTGAGAGGCTTTGTACTGCTTGGATGAGGAGATCGTTTGGGTCTGCACGTTCAGCGGTGTCAATGGGAGAAGAAGCCCGGGCTTGCTGCGAGGATCTTTTTTCTGGAGGGGTTGAGGAAGATTTCGCTGTTCTCTTCCGGCCTGCTTGTTTTGGCTGAGTTGACGGGGTACTAGTAGAAGAGGATTGATCCGTTGGATTAGGAGGATTGCCCAGAGTATTCTGGGCCAAGAGAACCAGATCCTCCCTGGACAAGTCGTGGTTAAAGGGAATACCAGCTGCTTCGAGGGAGTTAGTTATGATGTCCGAAGACAAGAGTGTCCATAGAGAGTCACGGCGCTGAATGCGTGTACTGCGCCGTGCAGAAGTAGACGGTGGCTGAACGAATTCGTCGTCAGATTCGGAATAGTCACATACGATTTGAGTTACCTGAGACATGGCGGTACGCAACTGATCGCGTGCAAGTGAATGGCAGCGTCAGCATCTGCGAACTCAGACAAGTGTAAGTACCAATCTTTTATACTGTGACTGTTAACGCCTGATTGGATAGGAATGAGGAATACATGACGCGCTGATTGAGTCTTCCTGACAGAACTTAAGCTGAAGCTTTCATTGAGAGGAGAGGAGAGAGACCAGTTCTAGCGAGAGGAGAGAGACCAGTTCTAGCGAGAGGAGAGAGACCAGTTCTAGCGAGAGGAGAGAGACCAGTTCTAGTGAAAGGAGAGAGACCAGTTCTAGTGAAAGGAGAGAGACCAGTTCTAGCGAGAGAGGAGACCAGTTCTAACGAGAGGAGAGAGACCAGTTCTAGCGAGACCAGTTCTAGCGAGAGGAGAGAGACCAGTTCTAGCGAGTGGAGAGAGACCAGTTCTAGCGAGTGGAGAGAGACCAGTTCCAGTTCTAGCGAGAGGAGAGAGACCAGTTCTAGCGAGAGGAGAGAGACCAGTTCTAGCGAGAGGAGAGAGACCAGTTCTAGCGAGAGGAGAGAGACCAGTTCTAGTGAGAGGAGAGAGACCAGTTCAAGCGAGAGGAGAGAGACCAAATCGAGCGAGAGGAGAGAGCTCTAGCGGGAGGAGAGCGACCAGTTCTAGCGAGAGGAGAAAGACCTTTTCTAGCGAGAGGAGAGAGACCAGTTCTAGCGAGAGGAGAGAGACCAGTTCTAGCGAGAGGAGAGAGACCAGTTCCAGTTCTAGCGAGAGGAGAGACAACAGTTCTAGCGAGAGGAGAGAGACCAGTTCTAGCTAGAGGAGAGAGACCAGTTCTAGTGAGAGGAGAGAGACCAGTTCAAGCGAGAGGAGAGAGACCAAATCGAGCGAGAGGAGAGAGTTCTAGCGGGAGGAGAGCGACCAGTTCTAGCGAGATGAGAAAGACCTTTTCTAGCGAGAGGAGAGAGACCAGTTCTAGCGAGAGGAAAGAGACCAGTTCTAGCGAGAGGAGAGAGACCAGTTCCAGTTCTAGCGAGAGGAGAGACAACAGTTCTAGCGAGAGGAGAGAGACCAGTTCTAGCGAGAGGAGAGAGACGAGTTCCAGTTCTAGCGAGAGGAGAGAGACCAGTTCTAGCAAGAGGAGAGAGACCAGTTCTAGTGAGAGGAGAGCGACCAGTTCTAGCGAGAGGATAGAGACCAGTTTTAGCGAGAGGAGAGAGACCAGTTCTAGCGAGAGGAGAGAGACCAGTTCTAACGAGAGGAGAGAGACCAGTTCTAGCGAGAGGAGAGAGACCAGTTCTAGACAGAGGAGAGAGACCAGTTCTAGCGAGAGGAGAGAGACCAGTTCTACCGAGAGGAGAGCGACCAGTTTTAACGAGAGGAGAGAGACCACTTCTAGCGAGACCAGTTCTAGCGAAAGGAGAGAGACCAGTTCTAGCGAGAGGAGCGAGACCAGGGAGACCAGGTCTCTCTAGAGAGAGGAGAAAGACCAGTTCCAGTTCTCCCGAGAGGAGAGAGACCAGTTCTAGCGAGAGGAGAGGGACCAGTTCTAGTGAGAGGAGAGAGACCAGTTCTAGCGAGAGGAGAGAGACCAGAGGGACCAGGAGAGAGACCAGTTCTAGTGAGAGGAGAGAGACCAGTTCTAGCGAGAGGAGAGAGACCAGTCCTAGTGTCAGGAGAAAGACCAGTTTTAGAGAGAGGAGAGAAACTAGTTCTACCGAGACCAGTTCTAGCGAGAGGATAGTGACCAGTTCTAGAGAGAGGAGAGAGACCAGTTCTAGCGAGAGAGGAGTGAGACCAGTTCTAGTGAGAGGAGAGGAGAGAGACCAGTTCTAGCGAGAGGAGAGAGATAAGTTCTAGCGAGAGGAGAGAGACCAGTTCTAGCGAGAGGAGAGAGACCAGTTCTAGTGAGAGGAGAGATACCAGTTCTAGTGAAAGGAGAGAGACCAGTTCTAGCGAGAGAGGAGAGAGATCAGTTCTAGCGAGAGGAGAGGGACCAGTTCAAGCAAAGGGGAGAGAAACCAGTTCTAGCGAGAGGAGAGAGACCAGTTCTAACGAGAGGAGAGAGACCAGTTCTAGCGAGACCAGTTCTAGCGAGAGGAGAGAGACCAGTTCTAGCGAGTGGAGAGAGACCAGTTCTAGCGAGTGGAGAGAGACCAGTTCCAGTTCTAGCGAAAGGAGAGAGACCAGTTCTAGCGAGAGGAGAGAGACCAGTTCTAGCGAGAGGAGAGAGACCAGTTCTAGTGAGAGGAGAGAGACCAGTTCAAGCGAGAGGAGAGAGACCAAATCGAGCGAGAGGAGAGAGTTCTAGCGGGAGGAAAGCGACCAGTTCTAGCGAGAGGAGAAAGACCTTTTCTAGCGAGAGGAGAGAGACCAGTTCTAGCGAGAGGAGAGAGACCAGTTCTAGCGAGAGGAGAGAGACCAGTTCCAGTTCTAGCGAGAGGAGAGACAACAGTTCTAGCGAGAGGAGAGAGACCAGTTCTAGCGAGAGGAGAGAGACGAGTTCCAGTTCTAGCGAGAGGAGAGAGACCAGTTCTAGCAAGAGGAGAGAGACCAGTTCTAGTGAGAGGAGAGCGACCAGTTCTAGCGAGAGGATAGAGACCAGTTTTAGCGAGAGGAGAGAGACCAGTTCTAGCGAGAGGAGAGAGACCAGTTCTAACGAGAGGAGAGAGACCAGTTCTAGCGAGAGGAGAGAGACCAGTTCTAGACAGAGGAGAGAGACCAGTTCTAGCGAGAGGAGAGAGACCAGTTCTAGCCAGAGGAGAGAGACCAGTTCTAGCGAGAGGAGAGAGACCAGTTCTAACGAGAGGAGAGTGACCAGTGCTAGTGAGAGGAGAGAGACCAGTTCTAGCGAGAGGAGAGAGACCAGTTCTAGCGAGAGAGAAGCCAGTTCTAGTGAGAGGAGAGCGACTAGTTCTAGCGAGAGGAGAGAGACCAGTTCTAGCAAGAGGAGAGAGACCAGTTCTAGTGAGAGGAGAGCGACCAGTTCTAGCGAGAGGATAGAGACCAGTTTTAGCGAGAGGAGAGAGACCAGTTCTAGCGAGAGGAGAGAGACCAGTTCTAACGAGAGGAGAGAGACCAGTTCTAGCAAGAGGAGAGAGACCAGTTCTAGACAGAGGAGAGAGACCAGTTCTAGCGAGAGGAGAGAGACCAGTTCTAGCCAGAGGAGAGAGACCAGTTCTAGCGAGAGGAGAGAGACCAGTTCTAACGAGAGGAGAGTGACCAGTGCTAGTGAGAGGAGAGAGACCAGTTCTAGCGAGAGGAGAGAGACCAGTTATAGCGAGAGAGAAGCCAGTTCTAGTGAGAGGAGAGCGACCAGTTCTAGCGAGAGGAGAGAGACCAGTTCTAGCGAGAGGAGAGAGACCAGTTTTAGCGAGAGGAGAAGGACCAGTTCTAGCGAGAGGAGAGAGACCAGTTTTAGGGAGAAGAGAGAGAACAGTTCTTGCGAGAGGAGAGCGACCAGTTTTAACGAGAGGAGAGAGACCACTTCTAGCGAGACCAGTTCTAGCGAAAGGAGAGAGACCAGTTCTAGCGAGAGGAGCGAGACCAGGGAGACCAGGTCTCTCTAGAGAGAGGAGAAAGACCAGTTCCAGTTCTCGCGAGAGGAGAGAGACCAGTTCTAGCGAGAGGAGAGGGACCAGTTCTAGTGAGAGGAGAGAGACCAGTTCTAGCGAGAGGAGAGAGACCAGAGGGACCAGGAGAGAGACCAGTTCTAGTGAGAGGAGAGAGACCAGTTCTAGCGAGAGGAGAGAGACCAGTCCTAGTGTCAGGAGAAAGACCAGTTTTAGAGAGAGGAGAGAAACTAGTTCTACCGAGACCAGTTCTAGCGAGAGGATAGAGACCAGTTCTAGAGAGAGGAGAGAGACCTGTTCTAGCGAGAGGAGAGCGACCAGTTCTAACGAGAGGAGAGAGACCAGTTCTAGAGAGAGGAGAGAGACCAGTTCTAGCGAGAGAGGAGAGAGATCAGTTCTAGCGAGAGGAGAGAGACCAGTTCTAGTTAGAGGAGAGAGACCAGTTCTAGCGAGAGGAGAGAGACCAGTTTTAGCGAGAGGAGAGACCAGTTCTAGCGAGAGGAGAGAGACCAGTTTCAGCGAGAGGAGAGAGACCAGTTCTAGCGTGAGGAGAGCGACCACTTTTAGCGAGAGGAGATGGACCAGTTCTAGCGAGAGGAGAGAGACCAGTTCTAGCGAGAGGAGAGAGACCAGAGGGACCAGTCGGAGAGGGACCAGTTCTAGCGATTGGAGAGAGACAAGTTTTAGGGAAAAGAGAGAGTACAGTTCTAGCGAGAGGAGAGCGACCAATTTTAACGAGAGGAGAGAGACCAGTTCTAGCGAGACCAGTTCTAGCGAAAGGAGAGAGACCAGTTCTAGCGAGAGGAGAGAGACCAGTTCTAGCGAGAGGAGCGAGACCAGGGAGACCAGGTCTCTCTAGAGAGAGGAGAAAGACCAGTTCCAGTTCTCGCGAGAGGAGAGAGACCAGTTCTAGCGAGAGGAGAGGGACCAGTTCTAGTGAGAGGAGAGAGACCAGTTCTAGCGAGAGGAGAGAGACCAGAGGGACCAGGAGAGAGACCAGTTCTAGTGAGAGGAGAGAGACCAGTTCTAGCGAGAGGAGAGAGACCAGTCCTAGTGAGAGGAGAGAGACCAGTTCTAGCGAGAGGAGAGAGACCAGTTCTAACGAGAGGAGAGAGACCAGTTCTAGCGAGAGGAGAGAGACAAGTTATAGCGAGAGAGAAGCCAGTTCTAGTGAGAGGAGAGCGACCAGTTCTAGCGAGAGGAGAGAGACCAGTTCTAGCGAGAGGAGAGAGACCAGTTCTAGCGAGAGAGGAGAGAGACCAGTTCTAGCGAGAGGAGAGAGACCAGTTCTAGCGAGAGGAGAGAGACCATTTCTAGCGAGAGGAGAGAGACCAGTTGTAGTGAGAGGAGAGAGACCAGTTCTAGCGAGAGGAGAGAGACCAAATCGAGCGAGAGGAGAGAGTTCAAGCGGGAGGAGAGCGACCAGTTCTAGCGAGAGGAGAAAGACCAGTTCTAGCGAGAGGAGAGAGACCAGTTCTAGCGAGAGAGGAGAGAGACCAGTTCTAACGAGAGGAGAGACACCAGTTCTAGCGAGGGGAGAGAGACCAGTTCTAGCGAGAGGAGAGAGACCAGTTCTAACGAGAGGAGAGAAACCAGTTCTAGCGAGAGGAGAGAGACCAGTTTTAGCGAGAAGAGAGAGACCAGTTCTAGCGAGAGGAGAGAGACCAAATCGAGCGAGAGGAGAGAGTTCTAGCGAGAGGAGAGAGACCAGTTCTAGTGAGAGGAGAGCGACCAGTTCTAGCGAGAGGATAGAGACCAGTTCTAGTGAGAGGAGAGAGACCAGTTCTAGCGAGAGGAGAGAGACCAAATCGAGCGAGAGGAGAGAGTTCTAGCGGGAGGAGAGCGACCAGTTCGAGTGAGAGGAGAAAGACCAGTTCTAGCGAGAGGAGAGAGACCAGTTCTAACGAGAGGAGAGAAACCACTTCTAGCGAGAGGAGGGAGACCAGTTCTAGCGAGACCAGTTCTAGCGAAAGGAGAGAGACCAGTTCTAGCGAGAGGAGAGAGACCAGTTCTAGCGAGAGGAGCGAGACCAGGGAGACCAGGTCTCTCTAGAGAGAGGAGAAAGACCAGTTCCAGTTCTCGCGAGAGGAGAGAGACCAGTTCTAGCGAGAGGAGAGGGACCAGTTCTAGTGAGAGGAGAGAGACCAGTTCTAGCGAGAGGAGAGAGACCAGAGGGACCAGGAGAGAGACCAGTTGTAGTGAGAGGAGAGAGACCAGTTCTAGCGAGAGGAGAGAGACCAAATCGAGCGAGAGGAGAGAGTTCTAGCGGGAGGAGAGCGACCAGTTCTAGCGAGAGGAGAAACACCAGTTCTAGCGAGAGGAGAGAGACCAGTTCTAGCGAGAGAGGAGAGAGACCAGTTCTAATGAGAGGAGAGACACCAGTTCTAGCGAGGGGAGAGAGACCAGTTCTAGCGAGAGGAGAGAGACCAGTTCTAACGAGAGGAGAGAAACCAGTTCTAGCGAGAGGAGAGAGGCCAGTTCTAGCGAGACCAGTTCTAGCGAAAGGAGAGAGACCAGTTCTAGCGAGAGGAGAGAGACCAGTTCTAGCGAGAGGAGCGAGACCAGGGAGACCAGGTCTCTCTAGAGAGAGGAGAAAGACCAGTTCCAGTTCTCGCGAGAGGAGAGAGACCAGTTCTAGCGAGAGGAGAGAGACCAGTTCTAGAGAGAGGACAGAGACCAGTTCTAGCGAGAGGACAGAGACCAGTTCTAGCGAGAGGAGAGAGACCAGTTCTAGCGAGAGGAGAGAGACCAGTTCTAGCGAGAGGAGAGCGACCAGTTTTAGCGAGAGGATATGGACCAGTTCTAGCGAGAGGAGAGAGACCAGTTTTAGGGAGAAGAGAGAGTACAGTTCTAGCGAGAGGAGAGCGACCAGTTTTAACGAGAGGAGAGAGACCAGTTCTAGCGAGACCAGTTCTAGCGAAAGGAGAGAGACCAGTTCTAGCGAGAGGAGAGAGACCAGTTCTAGCGAGAGGAGCGAGACCAGGGAGACCAGGTCTCTCTAGAGAGAGGAGAAAGACCAGTTCCAGTTCTCGCGAGAGGAGAGAGACCAGTTCTAGCGAGAGGAGAGAGACCAGTTCTAGAGAGAGGACAGAGACCAGTTCTAGCGAGAGGACAGAGACAAGTTCTAGCGAGAGGAGAGAGACCAGTTCTAGCGAGAGGAGAGAGACCAGTTCTAGCGAGAGGAGTGCGACCACTTTTAGCGAGAGGAGATGGACCAGTTCTAGCGAGAGGAGAGAGACCAGTTTTAGGGAGAAGAGAGAGTACAGTTCTAGCGAGAGGAGAGCGACCAGTTTTAGCAAGAGAGGATAGAGACCAGTTCTAGAGAGAGGAGAGAAACTAGTTCTAGAGAGACTTCTTCTAGCGAGAGAGGATAGAGACCAGTTCTAGCGAGAGGAGAGAGACCAGTTCTAGCGAGAGGAGAGAGACCAGTTCTAGCGAGAGGAGAGAGACCATTCTAGCCAGAGGAGAGCGGCCAGTTCTAGCCAGAGAAGAGCGACTAGTACTAGCGAGAGGAGAAAGACCAGTTCTAGAGAGAGGAGAGCGACCAGTTCTAGCGAGAGGAGAGAGACCAGTTCTAGCGAGAGGAGAGAGACCAGTTCTAGAGAGAGGAGATAAACTAGTTCTAGCGAGAGGAGAGAGACCAGTTCTAGCGAGTGGAGAGAGACCAGTTCTAGAGAGAGGACAGAGACCAGTTCTAGCGAGAGGAGAGAACCAGTTCTAGCGAGAGGAGAGAGACCAGTTCTAGAGAGAGGACAGAGACCAGTTCTAGCGAGAGGAGAGAGACCAGTTCTAGCGAGAGGAGAGAGATCAGTTCTAGCGAGAGGAGAGGGACCAGTTCTAGCGAGAGGAGATAAACTAGTTCTAGCGAGAGGAGAGAGACCAGTTCTAGCGAGATAAAAGAGACCAGTTCTAGAGAGAGGACAGAGACCAGTTCTAGCGAGAGGAGAGAGACCAGTTCTAGCGAGAGGAGAGAGACCAGTTCTAGAGAGAGGACAGAGACCAGTTCTAGCGAGAGGACAGAGACCAGTTCTAGCGAGAGGAGAGAGACCAGTTCTAGCGAGAGGAGAGAGACCAGTTCTAGCGAGAGGAGAGAGACCAGTTCTAGCGAGACCAGTTCTAGCGAAAGGAGAGAGACCAGTTCTAGCGAGAGGAGAGAGACCAGTTCTAGCAAGAGGAGCGAGACCAGGGAGACCAGGTCTCTCTAGAGAGAGGAGAAAGACCAGTTCCAGTTCTCGCGAGAGGAGAGAGACCAGTTCTAGCGAGAGGAGAGAGACCAGTTCTAGAGAGAGGACAGAGACCAGTTCTAGCGAGAGGACAGAGACCAGTTCTAGCGAGAGGACAGAGACCAGTTCTAGCGAGAGGAGAGAGACCAGTTCTAGCGAGAGGAGAGCGACCAGTTTTAACGAGAGGAGAGAGACCAGTTCTAGCGAGACCAGTTCTAGCGAAAGGAGAGAGACCAGTTCTAGCGAGAGGAGAGAGACCAGTTCTAGCAAGAGGAGCGAGACCAGGGAGACCAGGTCTCTCTAGAGAGAGGAGAAAGACCAGTTCCAGTTCTCGCGAGAGGAGAGAGACCAGTTCTAGCGAGAGGAGAGAGACCAGTTCTAGAGAGAGGACAGAGACCAGTTCTAGCGAGAGGACAGAGACCAGTTCTAGCGAGAGGAGAGAGACCAGTTCTAGCGAGAGGAGAGAGACCAGTTCTAGCGAGATGAGAGCGACCAGTTTTAGCGAGAGGAGATGGACCAGTTCTAGCGAGAGGAGAGAGACCAGTTTTAGGGAGAAGAGAGAGTACAGTTCTAGCGAGAGGAGAGCGACCAGTTTTAACGAGAGGAGAGAGACCAGTTCTAGCGAGACCAGTTCTAGCGAAAGGAGAGAGACCAGTTCTAGCGAGAGGAGAGAGACCAGTTCTAGCGAGAGGAGCGAGACCAGGGAGACCAGGTCTCTCTAGAGAGAGGAGAAAGACCAGTTCCAGTTCTCGCGAGAGGAGAGAGTCCAGTTCTAGCGAGAGGAGAGAGACCAGTTCTAGTGAGCGAAGAGAGACCAGTTCTAGTGAGAGGAGAGAGACCAGAGGGACCAGGAGAGAGACCAGTTCTAGAGAGAGGAGAGAGACCAGTTCTAGCGAGAGGAGAGAGACCAGTTCTAGAGAGAGGAGATAAACTAGTTCTAGCGAGAGGAGAGAGACCAGTTCTAGCGAGATGAGAGAGACCAGTTCTAGAGAGAGGACAGAGACCAGTTCTAGCGAGAGGAGAGAACCAGTTCTAGAGAGAGAACAGAGACCAGTTCTAGCGAGAGGAGAGAGACCAGTTCTAGCGAGAGGAGAGAGATCAGTTCTAGCGAGAGGAGAGGGACCAGTTCTAGCGAGAGGAGATAAACTAGTTCTAGCGAGAGGAGAGAGACCAGTTCTAGCGAGATGAAAGAGACCAGTTCTAGAGAGAGGACAGAGACCAGTTCTAGCGAGAGGAGAGAGACCAGTTCTAGCGAGAGGAGAGAGACCAGTTCTAGAGAGAGGACAGAGACCAGTTCTAGCGAGAGGACAGAGACCAGTTCTAGCGAGAGGAGAGAGACCAGTTCTAGCGAGAGGAGAGAGACCAGTTCTAGCGAGAGGAGAGCGACCAGTTTTATCGAGAGGAGATGGACCAGTTCTAGCGAGAGGAGAGAGACCAGTTTTAGGGAGAAGAGAGAGTACAGTTCTAGCGAGAGGAGAGCGACCAGTTTTAACGAGAGGAGAGAGACCAGTTCTATAGAGACCAGTTCTAGCGAAAGGAGAGAGACCAGTTCTAGCGAGAGGAGAGAGACAAGTTCTAGCGAGAGGAGCGAGACCAGGGAGACCAGGTCTCTCTAGAGAGAGGAGAAAGACCAGTTCCAGTTCTCGCGAGAGGAGAGAGACCTGGTTATAGCGAGAGAGAAGTTATAGCGAGAGAGAAGCCAGTTCTAGTGAGAGGAGAGCGACCAGTTCTAGCGAGAGGAGTGAGACCAGTTCTAGCGAGAGGAGAGAGACCAGTTCTAGCGAGAGAGGAGAGAGACCAGTTCTAGCGAGAGGAGAGGGACCAGTTCTAGCGAGAGGAGAGAGACCAGTTCTAGCGAGAGGAGAGAGACAAGTTCTAGCGAGAGGAGAGAGACCAGTTCTAGCGAGAGGAGAGAGACCAGTTCTAGAGAGAGGACAGAGACCAGTTCTAGCGAGAGGAGAGAGACCAGTTCTAACGAGAGGAGAGAGACCAGTTCTAGCGAGAGGAGAGAGACCAGTTCTAGCGAGAGTAGAGAGACCAGTTTTAGCGAGAAGAGAGAGACCAGTTCTAGCGAGAGGAGAGAGACCAGTTCTAGCGAGAGGAGAGCGACCAGTTCTAACGAGAGGAGAGAGACCAGTTCTAGAGAGAGGAAGGAGACCAGTTCTAGCGAGAGAGGAGAGAGATCAGTTCTAGCGAGAGGAGAGAGACCAGTTCTAGTTAGAGGAGAGAGACCAGTTCTAGCGAGAGGAGAGAGACCAGTTTTAGCGAGAGGAGAGACCAGTTCTAGCGAGAGGAGAGAGACCAGTTTCAGCGAGAGGAGAGAGACCAGTTCTAGCCGGAGGAGAGCGAGCAGTTCTAGCCAGAGGAGAGCGACCATTGATAGCGAGAGGAGAGAGACCAGTTCTAGCGAGAGGAGAGAGACCAGTTCTAGCGAGAGGAGAGAGACCAGTTTTAGAGAGAGGAGAGAAACTAGTTCTAGAGAGACCAGTTCTAGCGAGAGAGGATAGAGACCAGTTCTAGCGAGAGGAGATAGACCAGTTCTAGCCAGAGGAGAGAGACCAGTTCTAGCGAGAGGAGAGAGACCAGTTCTAGCGAGAGGAGAGAGACCAGTTCTAACGAGAGGAGAGAGACCAGTTCTAAAGAGAGGAGAGAGACCAGTTCTAGCGAGAGGAGAGAGACCAGTTCTAGCGAGAGGAGAGAGACCAGTTCAAGCGAGAGGAGAGAGACCAGTTGTAACGAGAGGAGAGAGACCAGTTCTAGCCAGAGGAGAGCAATCAGTACTAGCGAGAGGAGAGAGACCAGTTCTAGCGAGAGAGAGGCCAGTTCTAGTGAGAGGAGGGCGACCAGTTCTAGTGAGAGAAGGGCGACCAGTTCTAGTGAGAGACGATAGAGACCAGTTCTAGCGAGAGGAGAGAGACCAGTTCTAGCAAGAGGAGAGCGACCAGTTCTATCGAGAGGAGAGAGACCAGTTCTACCAGTTCTAGCGAGAGGAGAGAGACCAGTTCTACCAGTTCTAGCGAGAGGAGAGAGACCAGTTCTAGCGAGAGAGGAGAGAGACCAGTTCTAGCGAGAGGAGAGGGACCAGTTCTAGTGAGAGGAGAGAGGAGAGAGACCAGTTCTACCAAGAGGAGAGAGACCAGTTCTAACGAGAAGAGAGAGACCAGTTCTAGCGAGAGGAGAGAGACCAGTTGTAGCGAGAGGAGAGAGACCAGTTCAAGCGAGAGGAGAGAGACCAGTTCAAGCGAGAGGAGAGAGACCAGTTCTAACGAGAGGAGAGAGACCAGTTCTAGCGAGAGGAGAGAGACCAGTTCTAGCCAGAGGAGAGCGATTAGTACTAGCGAGAGGAGAGAGACCAGTTCTAGCGAGAGAGAAGCCAGTTCTAGTGAAAGGAGGGCGACCAGTTCTAGCGAGAGAGGATAGAGACCAGTTCTAGCGAGAGGAGAGAGACCAGTTCTAGCGAGAGGAGAGCGACCAGATCTAGCAAGAGGAGAGAGACCAGTTCTACCAGTTCTAGCGAGAGGAGAGAGACCAGTTCTAGCGAGAGAGGAGAGAGACCAGTTCTAGCGAGAGGAGAGGGACCAGTTCTAGTGAGAAGAGAGGGACCAGTTCTAGCGAGAGGAGAGAGACCAGTTCTAGCGAGAGCAGAGAGACCAGTTCTAGCGAGAGGAGAGAGACCAGTTCTAGCGAGAGGAGAGAGACCAGTTCTAGCGAGAGGAGAGAGACCAGTTCTACCGAGAGGAGAGAGACAAGTACTAGCGAGAGGAGAGAGACCAGTTCTAGCGAGAGGAGGGGGACCAGTTCTAGCGAGAAGAGAGAGACCAGTTCTAGCGAGAGGAGAGCGACCAGTTTTAACGAGAGGAGAGAGACCACTTCTAGCGAGACCAGTTCTAGCGAGAGGAGAGAGACCAGTTCTAGCGAGAGAGGAGAGAGACCAGTTCTAGCGAGAGGAGAGGGACCAGTTCTAGTGAGAGGAGAGGGACCAGTTCTAGCGAGAGGAGAGCGACCAGTTCTAGCGAGAGGAGAGCTACCAGTTCTAGAGAGAGGAGAGACACCAGTTCTAGAGAGAGGAGAGAAACTAGTTCTAGACAGAGGAGAGAGACCAGTTCTAGAGAGAGGCGAGAAACTAGTTCTAGAGAGACCAGTTCTAGCGAGAGGAGAGAGACCAGTTCTAGCGAGAGAGAAGCCAGTTCTAGTGAAAGGAGGGCGACCAGTTCTAGCGAGAGAGGATAGAGACCAGTTCTAGCGAGAGGAGAGAGACCAGTTCTAGCGAGAGGAGAGCGACCAGATCTAGCAAGAGGAGAGAGACCAGTTCTACCAGTTCTAGCGAGAGGAGAGAGACCAGTTCTAGCGAGAGAGGAGAGAGACCAGTTCTAGCGAGAGGAGAGGGACCAGTTCTAGTGAGAAGAGAGGGACCAGTTCTAGCGAGAGGAGAGAGACCAGTTCTAGCGAGAGCAGAGAGACCAGTTCTAGCGAGAGGAGAGAGACCAGTTCTAGCGAGAGGAGAGAGACCAGTTCTAGCGAGAGGAGAGAGACCAGTTCTACCGAGAGGAGAGAGACAAGTACTAGCGAGAGGAGAGAGACCAGTTCTAGCGAGAGGAGGGGGACCAGTTCTAGCGAGAAGAGAGAGACCAGTTCTAGCGAGAGGAGAGCGACCAGTTTTAACGAGAGGAGAGAGACCACTTCTAGCGAGACCAGTTCTAGCGAGAGGAGAGAGACCAGTTCTAGCGAGAGAGGAGAGAGACCAGTTCTAGCGAGAGGAGAGGGACCAGTTCTAGTGAGAGGAGAGGGACCAGTTCTAGCGAGAGGAGAGCGACCAGTTCTAGCGAGAGGAGAGCTACCAGTTCTAGAGAGAGGAGAGACACCAGTTCTAGAGAGAGGAGAGAAACTAGTTCTAGACAGAGGAGAGAGACCAGTTCTAGAGAGAGGCGAGAAACTAGTTCTAGAGAGACCAGTTCTAGCGAGAGGAGAGAGACCAGTTCTAGCGAGAGAGGAGAGAGACCAGTTCTAGTGAGAGGAGAGAGACCAGTTCTAGCGAGAGAGGAGAGAGACCAGCTCTAACGAGAGGAGAGACACCAGTTCTAGCGAGGGGGGAGAGACCAGTTCTAGCGAGAGGAGAGACACCAGTTCTAGCGAGAGGAGAGAGACCAGTTTTAGCGAGAAGAGAGAGACCAGTTCTAGCGAGAGGAGAGAGACCAGTTCTAGCGAGAGGAGAGAGACCAGTTCTAGCGAGAGGAGAGCGACCAGTTCTAGCGAGAGGAGAGAAACCAGTTCTAGCGAGAGGAGAGAGACCAGTTCTAGTGAGAGAGGAGAGAGACCAGTTCTAGTGAAAGGAGAGAGACCAGTTCTAGCGAGAGAGGAGAGAGATCAGTTCTAGCGAAAGGAGAGGGACCAGTTCTAGCAAAGGGGAGAGAGACCAGTTCTAGCGAGAGGAGAGAGACCAGTTCTAGTGAGAGGAGAGGGACCAGTTCTAGCGAGAGGAGAGCAATCAGTACTAGCGAGAGGAGAGAGACCAGTTCTAGCGAGAGAGAGGCCAGTTCTAGTGAGAGGAGGGCGACCAGTTCTAGTGAGAGAAGGGCGACCAGTTCTAGTGAGAGACGATAGAGACCAGTTCTAGCGAGAGGAGAGAGACCAGTTCTAGCGAGAGGAGAGCGACCAGATCTAGCGAGAGGAGAGAGACCAGTTCTACCAGTTCTAGCGAGAGGAGAGAGACCAGTTCTAGCGAGAGAGGAGAGAGACCAGTTCTAGCGAGAGGAGAGGGACCAGTTCTAGTGAGAGGAGAGGGACCAGTTCTAGCGAGAGGAGAGAGACCAGTTCTAGCGAGAGGAAAGAGACCAGTTCTAGCGAGAGGAGAGAGACCAGTTCTAGCGAGAGGAGAGAGACCAGTTCTAACGAGAGGAGAGAGACAAGTACTAGCGAGAGGAGAGAGACCAGTTCTAGCGAGAGGAGGGGGACCAGTTCTAGCGAGAAGAGAGAGACCAGTTCTAGCGAGAGGAGAGCAACCAGTTTTAACGAGAGAAGAGAGAGACCACTTCTAGCGAGACCAGTTCTAGCGAGAGGAGACAGACCAGTTCTAGCGAGAGAGGAGAGAGACCAGTTCTAGCGAGAGGAGAGGGACCAGTTCTAGTGAGAGGAGAGGGACCAGTTCTAGCGAGAGGAGAGAGACCATTTCTAGCGAGAGGAGAGCTACCAGTTCTAGAGGGAGGAGGGACACCAGTTCTAGAGAGAGGAGAGAAACTAGTTCTAGACAGAGGAGAGAGACCAGTTCTAGAGAGAGGCGAGAAACTAGTTCTAGAGAGACCAGTTCTAGCGAGAGGAGAGAGACCAGTTCTAGCGAGAGAGGAGAGAGACCAGTTCTAGTGAGAGGAGAGAGACCAGTTCTAGCGAGAGAGGAGAGAGACCAGTTCTAACGAGAGGAGAGACACCAGTTCTAGCGAGGGGGGAGAGACCAGTTCTAGCGAGAGGAGAGACACCAGTTCTAGCGAGAGGAGAGAGACCAGTTTTAGCGAGAAGAGAGAGACCAGTTCTAGCGAGAGGAGAGAGACCAGTTCTAGCGAGAGGAGAGCGACCAGTTCTAGCGAGAGGAGAGAAACCAGTTCTAGCGAGAGGAGAGAGACCAGTTCTAGTGAGAGAGGAGAGAGACCAGTTCTAGTGAAAGGAGAGAGACCAGTTCTAGCGAGAGAGGAGAGAGATCAGTTCTAGCGAGAGGAGAGGGACCAGTTCTAGCAAAGGGGAGAGAGACCAGTTCTAGCGAGAGGAGAGAGACCAGTTCTAACGAGAGGAGAGAGACCAGTTCTAGCGAGAGGAGAGAGACCAGTTCTAGCGAGAGGAGAGAGACCAGTTCCAGTTCTAGCGAGAGGAGAGAGACCAGTTCCATTTCTAGCGAGAGGAGAGAGACCAGTTCTAGCGAGAGGAGAGAGACCAGTTCTAGCGAGAGGAGAGAGACCAGTTCTAGCGAGAGGAGAGAGACCAGTTGTAGTGAGAGGAGAGAGACCAGTTCTAGCGAGAGGAGAGAGACCAAATAAAGCGAGAGGAGAGAGTTCTAGCGGGAGGAGAGCGACCAGTTCTAGCGAGAGGAGAAAGACCAGTTCTAGCGAGAGGAGAGAGACCAGTTCTAGCGAGAGAGGAGAGAGACCAGTTCTAACGAGAGGAGAGACACCAGTTCTAGCGAGGGGAGAGAGACCAGTTCTAGCGAGAGGAGAGAGACCAGTTCTAACGAGAGGAGAGAAACCAGTTCTAGCGAGAGGAAAGAGACCAGTTTTAGCGAGAAGAGAGAGACCAGTTCTAGCGAGAGGAGAGAGACCAGTTCTAGCGAGAGGAGAGCGACCAGTTCTAGCGAGAGGAGAGAAACCAGTTCTAGCGAGAGGAGAGAGACCAGTTCTAGTGAGAGAGGAGAGAGACCAGTGTTAGTAAAAGTTAGAGACCAGTTCTAGCGAGAGAGGAGAGAGATTAGACCTAGCGAGAGGAGAGGGACCAGTTCTAGCAAAGGGGAGAGAGACCAGTTCTAGCGAGAGGAGAGAGACCAGTTCTAACGAAAGGAGAGAGACCAGTTCTAGCGAGACCAGTTCTAGCGAGAGGGGAGATACCAGTTCTAGCGAGAGGAGAGAGACCAGTTCTAGCGAGTGGAGAGAGACCAGTTCCAGTTCTAGCGAGAGGAGAGAGACCAGTTCTATCGAGAGGAGAGAGACCAGTTCTAGCAAGAGGAGAGAGACCAGTTCTAGCGAGAGGAGAGAGACCAGTTCTAGTGAGAGGAGAGAGACCAGTTCTAGCGAGAGGAGAGAGACCAGTTCCAGTTCTAGCGAGAGGAGAGAGACCAGTTCTAGCGAGAGGAGAGAGACCAGTTCTAGTGAGAGGAGAGCGACCAGTTCTAGCGAGAGGATAGAGACCAGTTCTAGCGAGAGGAGAGAGACCAGTTCTAGCGAGAGGAGAGAGACCAGTTCTAACGAGAGGAGAGAGACCAGTTCTAGCGAGAGGAGAGAGACCAGTTCTAGCCAGAGGAGAGAGACCAGTACTAGCGAGAGGAGAGAGACCAGTTCTAGCCAGAGGAGAGAGACCAGTTCTAGCGAGAGGAGAGAGACAAGTTCTAACGAGAGGAGAGTGACCAGTGCTAGCGGAGGAGAGAGATCAGTTATAGCGAGAGGAGAGAGACCAGTTATAGCGAGAGAGAGGCCAGTTCTAGTGAGAAGAGAGCGACCAGTTCTAGCGAGAGGAGAGAGACCAGTTTTAGCGAGAGGAGAGACCAGTTCTAGCGAGATGAGAGAGACCAGTTCTAGCGAGAGACGAGAGAGACCAGTTCTAGCGAGAGGAGAGGGACCAGTTCTAGCAAGAGGAGAGAGACCAGTTCTAGCGAGAGGAGAGAGACCAGTTCTAGCGAGAGGAGACAGACCAGTTCTAGCAAGAGTAGAGAGACCAGTTCTAGCGAAAGGAGAGAGACCAGTTCTGGCCAGAGGAGAGCGACCAGTTCTAGCCAGAGGAGAGCGACCAATACTAGCCAGAGGAGAGAGACCAGTTCTACAGAGAGGAGAGAAACTAGTTGTAGAGAGACTTCTTCTAGCGAGAGAGGATAGAGACCAGTTCTAGCGAGAGGAGAGAGACCAGTTCTAGCGAGTGGAGAGAGACCAGTTCTAGCGAGAGGAGAGAGACCAGTTCTAGCCAGAGGAGAGCGGTCAGTTCTAGCCAGAGGAGAGCGACCAGTACTAGCGAGAGGAGAAAGACCGGTTCTAGAGAGAGGAGAGCGACCAGTTCTAGCGAGAGGAGAGAGACCAGTTCTAGCGAGAGGAGAGAGACCAGTTCTAGAGAGAGGAGATAAACTAGTTCTAGCGAGAGGAGAGAGACCAGTTCTAGCGAGATGAGAGAGACGAGTTCTAGAGAGAGGACAGAGACCAGTTCTAGCGAGAGGAGAGAGACCAGTTCTAGCGAGAGGAGAGAGACCAGTTCTAGCGAGAGGAGAGCGACCAGTTTTAGCGAGAGGAGAGGGACCAGTTCTAGCGAGAGGAGAGGGACCAGTTCTAGAGAGAGGAGATAAACTAGTTCTAGCGAGAAGAGAGAGACCAGTTCTAGCGAGATGAGAGAGACCAGTTCTAGAGAGAGGACAGAGACCAGTTCTAGCGAGAGGAGAGAGACCAGTTGTAGCGAGAGGAGAGAGACCAGTTCTAGAGAGAGGACAGAGACCAGTTCTAGCCAGAGGACAGAGACCAGTTCTAGCGAGAGGAGAGAGACCAGTTCTAGCGAGAGGAGAGAGACCAGTTCTAGCGAGAGGAGAGCGACCAGTTTTAGCGAGAGGAGATGGATCAGTTCTAGCGAGAGGAGAGAGACCAGTTTTAGGGAGAAGAGAGAGTACAGTACTAGCGAGAGGAGAGCGACCAGTTTTAACGAGAGGAGAGAGAACAGTTCTAGCGAGACCAGTTCTGGCGAAAGGAGAGAGACCAGTTCTAGCGAGAGGAGAGAGACCAGTTCTAGCGAGAGGAGCGAGACCAGGGAGAGCAGGTCTCTCTAGAGAGAGGAGAAAGACCAGTTCCAGTTCTCGAGAGAGGAGAGAGACCAGTTCTAGCGAGAGGAGAGGGACGAGTTCTAGTGAGAGGAGAGAGACCAGTTCTAGCGAGAGGAGAGAGACCAGAGGGACCAGGAGAGAGACCAGTTCTAGTGAGAGGAGACAGACCAGTTCTAGCGAGAGGAGAGAGACCAGTCCTAGTGAGAGGAGAGAGACCAGTTTTAGAGAGAGGAGAGAAACTAGTTCTACCGAGACCAGTTCTAGCGAGAGGATAGAGACCAGCTCTAGCGAGAGGAGAGAGACCAGTTCTAGCGAGAGAGGAGAGAGACCAGTTCTAGTGAGAGGAGAGAGACCAGTTCTAGCGAGAGAGGAGAGAGACCAGTTCTAAAGAGAGGAGAGACAGCGGTTCAAGCGGGGGGAGAGAGACCAGTTCTAGCGAAAGGAGAGAGACCAGTTCTAACGAGAGGAGAGACACCAGTTCTAGCGAGAGGAGAGAGACCAGTTCTAGCGAGAGGAGAGAGACCAGTTTTAGCGAGAAGAGAGAGACCAGTTCTAGCAAGAGGAGAGAGACCTGTTCTAGCGAGAGGAGAGCGACCAGTTCTAACGAGAGGAGAGAGACAAGTTCTAGAGAGAGGAGAGAGACCAGTTCTAGTGAGAGAGGAGAGAGATCAGTTCTAGCGAGAGGAGAGAGACCAGTTCTAGTTAGAGGAGAGAGACCAGTTCTAGCAAGAGGAGAGAGACCAGTTCTGGCGAGAGGAGAGACCAGTTCTAGCGAGAGGAGAGAGACCAGTTCTAGCGAGAGGAGAGAGACCAGTTCTAGCGAGAGTAGAGAGACCAGTTCTAGCGAAAGGAGAGAGACCAGTTCTGGCCAGAGGAGAGCGACCAGTTCTAGCCAGAGGAGAGCGACCAGTACTAGCCAGAGGAGAGAGACCAGTTCTAGAGAGAGGAGAGAAACTAGTTCTAGAGAGACTTCTTCTAGCGAGAGAGGATAGAGACCAGTTCTAGCGAGAGGAGAGAGACCAGTTCTAGCGAGAGGAGAGAGACCAGTTCTAGCGAGAGGAGAGAGACCAGTTCTAGCCAGAGGAGAGCGGCCAGTTCTAGCCAGAGAAGAGCGACCAGTACTAGCGAGAGGAGAAAGACCAGTTCTAGAGAGAGGAGAGCGACCAGTTCTAGCGAGAGGAGAGAGACCAGTTCTAGCGAGAGGAGAGAGACCAGTTCTAGAGAGAGGAGATAAATAGTTCTAGCGAGAGGAGAGAGACCAGTTCTAGCGAGATGAGAGAGACCAGTTCTAGAGAGAGGACTGAGACCAGTTCTAGCGAGAGGAGAGAACCAGTTCTAGCGAGAGGAGAGAGACCAGTTCTAGAGAGAGGACAGAGACCAGTTCTAGCGAGAGGAGAGAGACCAGTTCTAGCGAGAGGAGAGAGAGCAGTTCTAGCGAGAGGAGAGGGACCAGTTCTAGCGAGAGGAGATAAACTAGTTCTAGCGAGAGGAGAGAGACCAGTTCTAGAGAGAGGACAGAGACCAGTTCTAGCGAGAGGAGAGAGACCAGTTCTAGCGAGAGGAGAGGGACCAGTTCTAGCGAGAGGAGATAAACTAGTTCTAGCGAGAGGAGAGAGACCAGTTCTAGCGAGATGAGAGAGACCAGTTCTAGAGAGAGGACAGAGACCAGTTCTAGCGAGAGGACAGAGACCAGTTCTAGCGAGAGGAGAGAGACCAGTTCCAGAGAGAGGACAGAGACCAGTTCTAGCGAGAGGACAGAGACCAGTTCTAGCGAGAGGAGAGAGACCAGTTCTAGCGAGAGGAGAGAGACCAGTTCTAGCGAGAGGAGAGCGACCAGTTTTAGCGAGAGGAGATGGATCAGTTCTAGCGAGAGGAGAGAGACCAGTTTTAGGGAGAAGAGAGAGTACAGTACTAGCGAGAGGAGAGCGACCAGTTTTAACGAGAGGAGAGAGAACAGTTCTAGCGAGACCAGTTCTGGCGAAAGGAGAGAGACCAGTTCTAGCGAGAGGAGAGAGACCAGTTCTAGCGAGAGGAGCGAGACCAGGGAGAGCAGGTCTCTCTAGAGAGAGGAGAAAGACCAGTTCCAGTTCTCGAGAGAGGAGAGAGACCAGTTCTAGCGAGAGGAGAGGGACGAGTTCTAGTGAGAGGAGAGAGACCAGTTCTAGCGAGAGGAGAGAGACCAGAGGGACCAGGAGAGAGACCAGTTCTAGTGAGAGGAGACAGACCAGTTCTAGCGAGAGGAGAGAGACCAGTCCTAGTGAGAGGAGAGAGACCAGTTTTAGAGAGAGGAGAGAAACTAGTTCTACCGAGACCAGTTCTAGCGAGAGGATAGAGACCAGCTCTAGCGAGAGGAGAGAGACCAGTTCTAGCGAGAGAGGAGAGAGACCAGTTCTAGTGAGAGGAGAGAGACCAGTTCTAGCGAGAGAGGAGAGAGACCAGTTCTAAAGAGAGGAGAGACAGCGGTTCAAGCGGGGGGAGAGAGACCAGTTCTAGCGAAAGGAGAGAGACCAGTTCTAACGAGAGGAGAGACACCAGTTCTAGCGAGAGGAGAGAGACCAGTTCTAGCGAGAGGAGAGAGACCAGTTTTAGCGAGAAGAGAGAGACCAGTTCTAGCAAGAGGAGAGAGACCTGTTCTAGCGAGAGGAGAGCGACCAGTTCTAACGAGAGGAGAGAGACAAGTTCTAGAGAGAGGAGAGAGACCAGTTCTAGTGAGAGAGGAGAGAGATCAGTTCTAGCGAGAGGAGAGAGACCAGTTCTAGTTAGAGGAGAGAGACCAGTTCTAGCAAGAGGAGAGAGACCAGTTCTGGCGAGAGGAGAGACCAGTTCTAGCGAGAGGAGAGAGACCAGTTCTAGCGAGAGGAGAGAGACCAGTTCTAGCGAGAGTAGAGAGACCAGTTCTAGCGAAAGGAGAGAGACCAGTTCTGGCCAGAGGAGAGCGACCAGTTCTAGCCAGAGGAGAGCGACCAGTACTAGCCAGAGGAGAGAGACCAGTTCTAGAGAGAGGAGAGAAACTAGTTCTAGAGAGACTTCTTCTAGCGAGAGAGGATAGAGACCAGTTCTAGCGAGAGGAGAGAGACCAGTTCTAGCGAGAGGAGAGAGACCAGTTCTAGCGAGAGGAGAGAGACCAGTTCTAGCCAGAGGAGAGCGGCCAGTTCTAGCCAGAGAAGAGCGACCAGTACTAGCGAGAGGAGAAAGACCAGTTCTAGAGAGAGGAGAGCGACCAGTTCTAGCGAGAGGAGAGAGACCAGTTCTAGCGAGAGGAGAGAGACCAGTTCTAGAGAGAGGAGATAAATAGTTCTAGCGAGAGGAGAGAAACCAGTTCTAGCGAGATGAGAGAGACCAGTTCTAGAGAGAGGACTGAGACCAGTTCTAGCGAGAGGAGAGAACCAGTTCTAGCGAGAGGAGAGAGACCAGTTCTAGAGAGAGGACAGAGACCAGTTCTAGCGAGAGGAGAGAGACCAGTTCTAGCGAGAGGAGAGAGAGCAGTTCTAGCGAGAGGAGAGGGACCAGTTCTAGCGAGAGGAGATAAACTAGTTCTAGCGAGAGGAGAGAGACCAGTTCTAGCGAGATGAGAGAGACCAGTTCTAGAGAGAGGACAGAGACCAGTTCTAGCGAGAGGACAGAGACCAGTTCTAGCGAGAGGAGAGAGACCAGTTCCAGAGAGAGGACAGAGACCAGTTCTAGCGAGAGGACAGAGACCAGTTCTAGCGAGAGGAGAGAGACCAGTTCTAGCGAGAGGAGAGAGACCAGTTCTAGCGAAAGGAGAGCGACCAGTTTTAGCGAGAGGAGATGGACCAGTTCTAGCGAGAGGAGAGTGACCAGTTTTAGGGAGAAGAGAGAGTACAGTTCTAGCGAGAGGAGAGCGACCAGTTTTAACGAGAGGAGAGAGACCAGTTCTAGCGAGACCAGTTCTAGCGAAAGGAGAGAGACCAGTTCTAGCGAGAGGAGAGAGACCAGTTCTAGCGAGAGGAGCGAGACCAGGGAGACCAGGTCTCTCTAGAGAGAGGAGAAAGACCAGTTCCAGTTCTCGCGAGAGGAGAGAGACCAGTTCTAGCAAGAGGAGAGACACCAGTTCTAGCGAGAGGAGAGAGACCAGTTTTAGCGAGAAGAGAGAGACCAGTTCTAGCGAGAGGAGAGAGACCAGTTCTAGCGAGAGGAGAGCGACCAGTTCTAGCGAGAGGAGAGAAACCAGTTCTAGCGAGAGGAGAGAGACCAGTTCTAGTGAGAGAGGAGAGAGACAAGTTCTAGTGAAAGGAGAGAGACCAGTTCTAGCGAGAGAGGAGAGAGATCAGTTCTAGCGAGAGGAGAGGGACCAGTTCTAGCAAAGGGGAGAGAGACCAGTTCTAGCGAGAGGAGAGAGACCAGTTCTAACGAGAGGAGAGAGACCAGTTCTAGCGAGAGGAGAGAGACCAGTTCTAGCGAGAGGAGAGAGACCAGTTCCAGTTCTAGCGAGAGGAGAGAGACCAGTTCCATTTCGAGCGAGAGGA
The DNA here is from genome assembly GCF_051911475.1 of Siphateles boraxobius. NCBI lineage: Eukaryota > Metazoa > Chordata > Actinopteri > Cypriniformes > Leuciscidae > Siphateles > Siphateles boraxobius. The sequence goes on along the minus strand of NW_027508819.1, from coordinate 1,928,085 downwards.
GAGAGACCAGTTCTAGTGAGAGGAGAGAGACCAGTTCTAGCGAGAGGAGAGAGACCAGTTCTAGCGAGAGGAGAGAGACCAGTTGTAGTGAGAGGAGAGAGACCAGTTCTAGCGAGAGGAGAGAGACCAAATCGAGCGAGAGGAGAGAGTTCTAGCGGGAGGAGAGCGACCAGTTCTAGCGAGAGGAGAAAGACCAGTTCTAGCGAGAGGAGAGAGACCAGTTCTAGCGAGAGAGGAGAGAGACCAGTTCTAACGAGAGGAGAGACACCAGTTCTAGCGAGGGGAGAGAGACCAGTTCTAGCGAGAGGAGAGAGACCAGTTCTAACGAGAGGAGAGAAACCAGTTCTAGCGAGAGGAGAGAGACCAGTTTTAGCGAGAAGAGAGAGACCAGTTCTAGCGAGAGGAGAGAGACCAGTTCTAGCGAGAGGAGAGCGACCAGTTCTAGCGAGAGGAGAGAAACCAGTTCTAGCGAGAGGAGAGAGACCAGTTCTAGTGAGAGAGGAGAGAGACCAGTGTTAGTGAAAGGAGAGAGACCAGTTCTAACGAGAGGAGAGAGACCAGTTCTAGCGAGAGGAGAGAGACCAGTCCTAGCCAGAGGAGAGAGACCAGTACTAGCGAGAGGAGAGAGACCAGTTCTAGCCATAGGAGAGAGACCAGTTCTAGCGAGAGGAGAGAGACCAGTTCTAACGAGAGGAGAGTGACCAGTGCAAGCGAGAGGAGAGAGACCAGTTATAGCGAGAGGAGAGAGACCAGTTATAGCGAGAGAGAGGCCAGTTCTAGTGAGAGGAGAGCGACCAGTTCTAGCGAGAGGAGAGAGACCAGTTTTAGCGAGAGGAGAGACCAGTTCTAGCGAGACGAGAGAGACCAGTTCTAGCGAGAGAGGAGAGAGATTAGTCCTAGCGAGAGGAGAGGGACCAGTTCTAGCAAAGGGGAGAGAGACCAGTTCTAGCGAGAGGAGAGAGACCAGTTCTAACGAAAGGAGACAGACCAGTTCTAGCGAGACCAGTTCTAGCGAGAGGAGAGATACCAGTTCTAGCGAGAGGAGAGAGACCAGTTCTAGCGAGTGGAGAGAGACCAGTTCCAGTTCTAGCGAGAGGAGAGAGACCAGTTCTATCGAGAGCAGAGAGACCAGTTCTAGCGAGAGGAGAGAGACCAGTTCTAGCGAGAGGAGAGAGACCAGTTCTAGTGAGAGGAGAGAGACCAGTTCTAGCGAGAGGAGAGAGACCAGTTCCAGTTCTAGCGAGAGGAGAGAGACCAGTTCTAGCGAGAGGAGAGAGACCAGTTCTAGTGAGAGGAGAGCGACCAGTTCTAGCGAGAGGATAGAGACCAGTTCTAGCGAGAGGAGAGAGACCAGTTCTAGCGAGAGGAGAGAGAACAGTTCTAACGAGAGGAGAGAGACCAGTTCTAGCGAGAGGAGAGAGACCAGTTCTAGCCAGAGGAGAGAGACCAGTACTAGCGAGAGGAGAGAGACCAGTTCTAGCCAGAGGAGAGAGACCAGTTCTAGCGAGAGGAGAGAGACCAGTTCTAACGAGAGGAGAGTGACCAGTGCTAGCGAGAGGAGAGAGACCAGTTATAGCGAGAGGAGAGAGACCAGTTATAGAGAGAGAGAGGCCAGTTCTAGTGAGAGGAGAGCGACCAGTTCTAGCGAGAGGAGAGAGACCACTTTTAGCGAGAGGAGAGACCAGTTCTAGCGAGACGAGAGAGACCAGTTCTAGCGAGAGACGAGAGAGACCAGTTCTAGCGAGAGGAGAGGGACCAGTTCTAGCAAGAGTAGAGAGACCAGTTCTAGCGAGAGGAGAGAGACCAGTTCTAGCGAGAGGAGACAGACCAGTTCTAGCAAGAGTAGAGAGACCAGTTCTAGCGAAAGGAGAGAGACCAGTTCTGGCCAGAGGAGAGCGACCAGTTCTAGCCAGAGGAGAGTGACCAATACTAGCCAGAGGAGAGAGACCAGTTCTAGAGAGAGGAGAGAAAGTAGTTGTAGAGAGACTTCTTCTAGCGAGAGAGGATAGAGACCAGTTCTAGCGAGAGGAGAGAGACCAGTTCTAGCGAGTGGAGAGAGACCAGTTCTAGCGAGAGGAGAGAGACCAGTTCTAGCCAGAGGAGAGCGGTCAGTTCTAGCCAGAGGAGAGCGACCAGTACTAGCGAGAGGAGAAAGACCAGTTCTAGAGAGAGGAGAGCGACCAGTTCTAGCGAGAGGAGAGAGACCAGTTCTAGCGAGAGGAGAGAGACCAGTTCTAGAGAGAGGAGATAAACTAGTTCTAGCGAGAGGAGAGAGACCAGTTCTATCGAGATGAGAGAGACCAGTTCTAGAGAGAGGACAGAGACCAGTTCTAGCGAGAGGACAGAGACCAGTTCTAGCGAGAGGACAGAGACCAGTTCTAGCGAGAGGAGAGAGACCAGTTCTAGCGAGAGGAGAGAGACCAGTTCTAGCGAGAGGAGAGAGACCAGTTCTAGCGAGAGGAGAGAGACCAGTTCTAGTGAGAGGAGAGAGACCAGTTCTAGCGAGAGGAGAGAGACCAGTTCCAGTTCTAGCGAGAGGAGAGAGACCAGTTCTAGCGAGAGGAGAGAGACCAGTTCTAGTGAGAGGAGAGCGACCAGTTCTAGCGAGAGGATAGAGACCAGTTCTAGCGAGAGGAGAGAGACCAGTTCTAGCGAGAGGAGAGAGAACAGTTCTAGCGAAAGGAGAGAGACCAGTTCTGGCCAGAGGAGAGCGACCAGTTCTAGCCAGAGGAGAGTGACCAATACTAGCCAGAGGAGAGAGACCAGTTCTAGAGAGAGGAGAGAAACTAGTTGTAGAGAGACTTCTTCTAGCGAGAGAGGATAGAGACCAGTTCTAGCGAGAGGACAGAGACCAGTTCTAGCGAGAGGAGAGAGACCAGTTCTAGCAAGAGGAGAGAGACCAGTTCTAGCGAAAGGAGAGCGACCAGTTTTAGCGAGAGGAGATGGACCAGTTCTAGCGAGAGGAGAGTGACCAGTTTTAGGGAGAAGAGAGAGTACAGTTCTAGCGAGAGGAGAGCGACCAGTTTTAACGAGAGGAGAGAGACCAGTTCTAGCGAGACCAGTTCTAGCGAAAGGAGAGAGACCAGTTCTAGCGAGAGGAGAGAGACCAGTTCTAGCGAGAGGAGCGAGACCAGGGAGACCAGGTCTCTCTAGAGAGAGGAGAAAGACCAGTTCCAGTTCTCGCGAGAGGAGAGAGACCAGTTCTAGCGAGAGGAGAGACACCAGTTCTAGCGAGAGGAGAGAGACCAGTTTTAGCGAGAAGAGAGAGACCAGTTCTAGCGAGAGGAGAGAGACCAGTTCTAGCGAGAGGAGAGCGACCAGTTCTAGCGAGAGGAGAGAAACCAGTTCTAGCGAGAGGAGAGAGACCAGTTCTAGTGAGAGAGGAGAGAGACCAGTTCTAGTGAAAGGAGAGAGACCAGTTCTAGCGAGAGAGGAGAGAGATCAGTTCTAGCGAGAGGAGAGGGACCAGTTCTAGCAAAGGGGAGAGAGACCAGTTCTAGCGAGAGGAGAGAGACCAGTTCTAACGAGAGGAGAGAGACCAGTTCTAGCGAGAGGAGAGAGACCAGTTCTAGCGAGAGGAGAGAGACCAGTTCCAGTTCTAGCGAGAGGAGAGAGACCAGTTCCATTTCGAGCGAGAGGAGAGAGACCAGTTCTAGTGAGAGGAGAGAGACCAGTTCTAGCGAGAGGAGAGAGACCAGTTCTAGCGAGAGGAGAGAGACCAGTTGTAGTGAGAGGAGAGAGACCAGTTCTAGCGAGAGGAGAGAGACCAAATCGAGCGAGAGGAGAGAGTTCTAGCGGGAGGAGAGCGACCAGTTCTAGCGAGAGGAGAAAGACCAGTTCTAGCGAGAGGAGAGAGACCAGTTCTAGCGAGAGAGGAGAGAGACCAGTTCTAACGAGAGGAGAGACACCAGTTCTAGCGAGGGGAGAGAGACCAGTTCTAGCGAGAGGAGAGAGACCAGTTCTAACGAGAGGAGAGAAACCAGTTCTAGCGAGAGGAGAGAGACCAGTTTTAGCGAGAAGAGAGAGACCAGTTCTAGCGAGAGGAGAGAGACCAGTTCTAGCGAGAGGAGAGCGACCAGTTCTAGCGAGAGGAGAGAGACCAGTTGTAGTGAGAGGAGAGAGACCAGTTCTAGCGAGAGGAGAGAGACCAAATCGAGCGAGAGGAGAGAGTTCTAGCGGGAGGAGAGCGACCAGTTCTAGCGAGAGGAGAAAGACCAGTTCTAGCGAGAGGAGAGAGACCAGTTCTAGCGAGAGAGGAGAGAGACCAGTTCTAACGAGAGGAGAGACACCAGTTCTAGCGAGGGGAGAGAGACCAGTTCTAGCGAGAGGAGAGAGACCAGTTCTAACGAGAGGAGAGAAACCAGTTCTAGCGAGAGGAGAGAGACCAGTTTTAGCGAGAAGAGAGAGACCAGTTCTAGCGAGAGGAGAGAGACCAGTTCTAGCGAGAGGAGAGCGACCAGTTCTAGCGAGAGGAGAGAAACCAGTTCTAGCGAGAGGAGAGAGACCAGTTCTAGTGAGAGAGGAGAGAGACCAGTGTTAGTGAAAGGAGAGAGACCAGTTCTAACGAGAGGAGAGAGACCAGTTCTAGCGAGAGGAGAGAGACCAGTTCTAGCCAGAGGAGAGAGACCAGTACTAGCGAGAGGAGAGAGACCAGTTCTAGCCAGAGGAGAGAGACCAGTTCTAGCGAGAGGAGAGAGACCAGTTCTAACGAGAGGAGAGTGACCAGTGCTAGCGAGAGGAGAGAGACCAGTTATAGCGAGAGGAGAGAGACCAGTTATAGCGTGAGAGAGGCCAGTTCTAGTGAGAGGAGAGCGACCAGTTCTAGCGAGAGGAGAGAGACCAGTTTTAGCGAGAGGAGAGACCAGTTCTAGCGAGACGAGAGAGACCAGTTCTAGCGAGAGAGGAGAGAGATTAGTCCTAGCGAGAGGAGAGGGACCAGTTCTAGCAAAGGGGAGAGAGACCAGTTCTAGCGAGAGGAGAGAGACCAGTTCTAACGAAAGGAGACAGACCATTTCTAGCGAGACCAGTTCTAGCGAGAGGAGAGATACCAGTTCTAGCGAGAGGAGAGAGACCAGTTCTAGCGAGTGGAGAGAGACCAGTTCCAGTTCTAGCGAGAGGAGAGAGACCAGTTCTATCGAGAGGAGAGAGACCAGTTCTAGCGAGAGGAGAGAGACCAGTTCTAGCGAGAGGAGAGAGACCAGTTCTAGTGAGAGGAGAGAGACCAGTTCTAGCGAGAGGAGAGAGACCAGTTCCAGTTCTAGCGAGAGGAGAGAGACCAGTTCTAGCGAGAGGAGAGAGACCAGTTCTAGTGAAAGGAGAGCGACCAGTTCTAGCGAGAGGATAGAGACCAGTTCTAGCGAGAGGAGAGAGACCAGTTCTAGCGAGAGGAGAGAGAACAGTTCTAACGAGAGGAGAGAGACCAGTTCTAGCGAGAGGAGAGAGACCAGTTCTAGCCAGAGGAGAGAGACCAGTACTAGCGAGAGGAGAGAGACCAGTTCTAGCCAGAGGAGAGAGACCAGTTCTAGCGAGAGGAGAGAGACCAGTTCTAACGAGAGGAGAGTGACCAGTGCTAGCGAGAGGAGAGAGACCAGTTATAGCGAGAGGAGAGAGACCAGTTATAGCGAGAGAGAGGCCAGTTCTAGTGAGAGGAGAGCGACCAGTTCTAGCGAGAGGAGAGAGACCAGTTTTAGCGAGAGGAGAGACCAGTTCTAGCGAGACGAGAGAGACCAGTTCTAGCGAGAGACGAGAGAGACCAGTTCTAGCGAGAGGAGAGGGACCAGTTCTAGCAAGAGGAGAGAGACCAGTTCTAGCGAGAGGAGAGAGACCAGTTCTAGCGAGAGGAGACAGACCAGTTCTAGCAAGAGTAGAGAGACCAGTTCTAGCGAAAGGAGAGAGACCAGTTCTGGCCAGAGGAGAGCGACCAGTTCTAGCCAGAGGAGAGTGACCAATACTAGCCAGAGGAGAGAGACCAGTTCTAGAGAGAGGAGAGAAACTAGTTGTAGAGAGACTTCTTCTAGCGAGAGAGGATAGAGACCAGTTCTAGCGAGAGGAGAGAGACCAGTTCTAGCGAGTGGAGAGAGACCAGTTCTAGCGAGAGGATAGAGACCAGTTCTAGCCAGAGGAGAGCGGCCAGTTCTAGCCAGAGGAGAGCGACCAGTACTAGCGAGAGGAGAAAGACCAGTTCTAGAGAGAGGAGAGCGACCAGTTCTAGCGAGAGGAGAGAGACCAGTTCTAGCGAGAGGAGAGAGACCAGTTCTAGAGAGAGGAGATAAACTAGTTCTAGCGAGAGGAGAGAGACCAGTTCTATCGAGATGAGAGAGACCAGTTCTAGAGAGAGGACAGAGACCAGTTCTAGCGAGAGGACAGAGACCAGTTCTAGCGAGAGGACAGAGACCAGTTCTAGGGAGAGGAGAGAGACCAGTTCTAGCGAGAGGAGAGAGACCAGTTCTAGCGAAAGGAGAGCGACCAGTTTTAGCGAGAGGAGATGGACCAGTTCTAGCGAGAGGAGAGTGACCAGTTTTAGGGAGAAGAGAGAGTACAGTTCTAGCGAGAGGAGAGCGACCAGTTTTAACGAGAGGAGAGAGACCAGTTCTAGCGAGACCAGTTCTAGCGAAAGGAGAGAGACCAGTTCTAGCGAGAGGAGAGAGACCAGTTCTAGCGAGAGGAGCGAGACCAGGGAGACCAGGTCTCTCTAGAGAGAGGAGAAAGACCAGTTCCAGTTCTCGCGAGAGGAGAGAGACCAGTTCTAGCGAGAGGAGAGACACCAGTTCTAGCGAGAGGAGAGAGACCAGTTTTAGCGAGAAGAGAGAGACCAGTTCTAGCGAGAGGAGAGAGACCAGTTCTAGCGAGAGGAGAGCGACCAGTTCTAGCGAGAGGAGAGAAACCAGTTCTAGCGAGAGGAGAGAGACCAGTTCTAGTGAGAGAGGAGAGAGACCAGTTCTAGTGAAAGGAGAGAGACCAGTTCTAGCGAGAGAGGAGAGAGATCAGTTCTAGCGAGAGGAGAGGGACCAGTTCTAGCAAAGGGGAGAGAGACCAGTTCTAGCGAGAGGAGAGAGACCAGTTCTAACGAGAGGAGAGAGACCAGTTCTAGCGAGAGGAGAGAGACCAGTTCTAGCGAGAGGAGAGAGACCAGTTCCAGTTCTAGCGAGAGGAGAGAGACCAGTTCCATTTCGAGCGAGAGGAGAGAGACCAGTTGTAGTGAGAGGAGAGAGACCAGTTCTAGCGAGAGGAGAGAGACCAGTTCTAGCGAGAGGAGAGAGACCAGTTGTAGTGAGAGGAGAGAGACCAGTTCTAGCGAGAGGAGAGAGACCAAATCGAGCGAGAGGAGAGAGTTCTAGCGGGAGGAGAGCGACCAGTTCTAGCGAGAGGAGAAAGACCAGTTCTAGCGAGAGGAGAGAGACCAGTTCTAGCGAGAGAGGAGAGAGACCAGTTCTAACGAGAGGAGAGACACCAGTTCTAGCGAGGGGAGAGAGACCAGTTCTAGCGAGAGGAGAGAGACCAGTTCTAACGAGAGGAGAGAAACCAGTTCTAGCGAGAGGAGAGAGACCAGTTTTAGCGAGAAGAGAGAGACCAGTTCTAGCGAGAGGAGAGAGACCAGTTCTAGCGAGAGGAGAGCGACCAGTTCTAGCGAGAGGAGAGAAACCAGTTCTAGCGAGAGACCAGTTCTAGTGAGAGAGGAGAGAGACCAGTGTTAGTGAAAGGAGAGAGACCAGTTCTAACGAGAGGAGAGAGACCAGTTCTAGCGAGAGGAGAGAGACCAGTTCTAGCCAGAGGAGAGAGACCAGTACTAGCGAGAGGAGAGAGACCAGTTCTAGCCAGAGGAGAGAGACCAGTTCTAGCGAGAGGAGAGAGTCCAGTTCTAACGAGAGGAGAGTGACCAGTGCTAGCGAGAGGAGAGAGACCAGTTATAGCGAGAGGAGAGAGACCAGTTATAGCGAGAGAGAGGCCAGTTCTAGTGAGAGGAGAGCGACCAGTTCTAGCGAGAGGAGAGAGACCAGTTTTAGCGAGAGGAGAGACCAGTTCTAGCCAGACGAGAGAGACCAGTTCTAACGAGAGGAGAGAGACAAGTACTAGCGAGAGGAGAGAGACCAGTTCTAGCGAGAAGAGAGAGACCAGTTCTAGCGAGAGGAGAGCGACCAGTTTTAACGAGAGGAGAGAGACCACTTCTAGCGAGACCAGTTCTAGCGAGAGGAGAGAGACCAGTTCTAGCGAGAGAGGAGAGAGACAAGTTCTAGCGAGAGGAGAGGGACCAGTTCTAGTGAGAGGAGAGGGACCAGTTCTAGCGAGAGGAGAGAGACCAGTTCTAGCGAGAGGAGAGCTACCAGTTCTAGAGAGAGGAGAGACACCAGTTCTAGAGAGAGGAGAGAAACTGGTTCTAGACAGAGGAGAGAGACCAGTTCTAGAGAGAGGCGAGAAACTAGTTCTAGAGAGACCAGTTCTAACGAGAGGAGAGAGACCAGTTCTAGAGAGAGGAGAGAGACCAGTTCTGGAGAGAGGAGAGAAACTAGTTCTAGCGAGACCAGTTCTAGTGAAAGGAGAGAGACCAGTTCTAGCGAGAGGAGAGGGACCAGTTCTAGCGAGAGGAGAGAGACCAGTTCTAGTGAGAGGAGAGAGACCAGTTCTAGCGAGAGCATAGAGACCAGTTCTAGCGAGAGGAGAGAGACCAGTTCTAGTGAAAAGAGAGAGACCAGTTCTAGCGAGAGAGGAGAGAGACCAGTTCTAGCGAGAGCATAGAGACCAGTTCTAGCGAGAGGAGAGAGACCAGTTCTAGTGAGAAGAGAGAGACCAGTTCTAGCGAGAGGAGAGAGACCAGTTCTAGTGAGAGGAGAGCGACCAGTTCTAGCGAGATGAGAGAGACCAGGTTCTAGCGAGAGGAGAGAGACCAGTTCTAGCCAGAGGAGAGAGACCAGTTCTAGCGAGAGGAGAGAGACCAGTTCTAGCGAGAGGAGAGAGACCAGGTTCTTGGAAGAGGAGAGAGACCAGTTCTAGCGAGAGGAGAGAGACCAGTTCTACCGAGACGAGAGCGACCAGTTCTAGCGAGATGAGAGAGACCAGGTTCTAGCGAGAGGAGAGAGACCAGTTCTAGCCAGAGTAGAGACCAGTTCTAGAGAGAGAGGAGTGAGACCAGTTCTAGCCAGAGAGGAGAGAGACCAGTTCTAGCGAGAGAAGAGAGAGACCAGTTCTAGAGAAATGCTTCCCTCTGTCAGTGTTCGTGTCAGCGTGGAAGCAATGGCGTAGTGGCCAGGGTATCTGTCTCAAGTGCAGGGGATGATCTACAAGCTGGAGATCTGGGGCCTCATTTATAAAACTCTGTGTGAGATCCTTACTGAAAGTGTATGTGCACCTTAAAACCAAAAATTGCGTACGACAAAAAATATTCAGACTTATAAAACCGTGCGTACGCCAGAATCTGTGCAGAATTCCTTTTATAATCCCAATCAGTGGAATATTGTGCACATGTGCTACTCCCCGAAATTACAATATATGGAGCTTACAATGCCTTGTTTTACTATGAATATCCTCATCTGCATATCATTTGCATATGCATATTCATCCACATGATGCCATGTTTAACGGTACTAGACATAAGCAAAATATGAGATACGGATGTGCGTCACATTACATTGCTAAAATTCATTTAGTAGGCGATCCTTGCCTTGTGTTTGAATAAATAAATCAAATAGTATAAAATACATTCCAGAGAAAGTCTTACAGGTGCACATTCACCTATCAAGTATGCTTTTATAAATTACAACGTATGCGTGGGAAGTTGCGTACGCCTGCTTCAGGGCCTGTTTTGCGCGACGCAGCAGTTATAAACGAGACCCTGAGGAGAACCAGCTCATAGTTTCTCTCGACTGAGGTTGTTGAGACAGTTTTGAGGTCTAGAGCCCCTACCACCAGGAAGCTGTGTGTCCTATAATGGTGACTCTTTGTATCATGGTGAGATCCCTGTTAGTTCATTGCTGGAGTTCCTTCAAAAGTGGCTCTCATTAGTTTTGACCTCTAGTCTGCAGTTAGAGCTTGTTTGAGAGACATCCTCAGTTTCCCGGTTCCTGTGAGGTGACAGACGGTTGAGGCCTATCTGCTGGCCGGGAGCTCATTCCTGTGACCTAGCATTGGTCCTGCATTAGCAGAAGCTCCATTCGAGCCCTTGGAGTCAGAAAAAAAGCTGACTCTTAAAATGACCTTCTTAAAGGCATTGACTTCATTTAAAAGCCCCCTGAAATCAAAATATAGGTTTTTTAGCTTTTAGTACGAATACGTTAGACTTAAGGTTATGAATAAGCTTCCAAAACAATAACAAAATTCACATTTAGGTGATATAAGCGTTCAAAACTTGCAGTCTCTAACTTCCGCTAAAATGGATGAGGGATTTTTATGACATCACTGCGGGCTTCAGCTTGTCATCACATCTTCTGTCCAATCAAATGCTCTCTAGAATCTGAAGCTCCGCCCCCTGTGCTATAAACACCACCTGGCCAAAGCGACCGCAGTCACTGAGCAATATGGGTTAAAGATGTTAGTTTGTTTGCTCAAACGCTCGAGTTTTATTCTGTTTTCCAACTGTACGTTGGTTAAGAATGAAATGAATGAATCCTCTACTATTTAAATCCATTGTTTCATCAGTGCTTGGATTTGCTTCTATGGTGCTGTCATGTAGGAATGGAGAAAATATGCCTCTTAAATCATTCAAGTTTTTTTGTGATTTTTTCGGGTTGTTTTGATTGTTACAGCAGACATAAACCGAGCAGCCAGGAGCGCAGATCCATTGTTTTATCCATTAAGCACAAATAAAAGCATGACGACGCTAAATGTTCAGTTGTCTGATAATATAATTCCCATATTGAAGTGTGGCAATAAATTAAAGGTACAAAATGATAATAATAATACTAATTATAATAATACCAACAGAGTTGTTTGATGTAAATGGTGCTCAAATTATTTTATGTTTTTTATACTGTTTATATGGTAGAATATATGATCATGCAATAAAGGGTATGGGCTTACTGTATATATAAATAAAAATATAAATAAATGCGTGAATAAATAAGTATAAATAAATACACATAAACATAAATTAGAATATATAAAATCAAAGTTAAAAAGAAAATAATAAATGAAAAGGCAATAATTAAAATGAAGCACTAATTAAAATGAATTGTATTTGTCTTATCAAGACATTTTCAGGTTATTGATGAAATATTACTTATTCATTTGTAGTTTTTGTCCTCTATATGTTTTTCAGCACAGCTCTCTCGAAACAAACTCTCCGAGCGCGCTCACGATAATATGGAGCCAGGCGCGTTCTCGCGGAAGAACACACACCCCGGTGGTCACGGATGTGTCCAGTCGCTCTCCGGTTCCTGATCTGGGCACTGCCTGCCTGAGGACAATCAACAGAAAGTCTCATGTAAGTTTTATTTTATTTTTGTAGCTCGGCAGCTGCTCTCTTTTAAGATGCTGAAAGTTAAACTCTGTGTGCTTGTTATCGTCGCGTTCCACATCTTTATTTAAACTATGCGATTTCCCTGAAGAAACGCGTCACAGATCAGTAAATACACACTGTCAGATCTGGTGTTTACTTTTATGTTTTAACAATTCAATCTATTTCCCTTCAAGTTCAACTTACTAAATCAAATATAGGTCAGGTCAAGCCACATAATGCTTTCAAAGCAACTTTATATAGATGTATATTTCACTGTCAACAGCTTTACAAATAATATGCTTTAATAGGAGATCGATCTCGGATATATGTTTAATTTAGGACAATTAACAAACCAAGCAATGCAGTCCTCCAATGCATTATTAAAGTAGTGACTATGAAAGTTATGATTAAATTGTAATATTAATATTTGGCAGGGATGCAGCTATCAAACATTTAATGTTTCTAACACAAAGGTTTGTAGGGCTTCAGCAATAAATCATATGGGCCAATTTTGTGACACCTTATTACTGTAAGCTTTCGCTTTCTGTAATGAATTTGTTGTAATCAGATAGAAAAAAGCAAGGGGAAAAATTTACCAAAATTAAATGTATTTTGCAACAGTAACATTTGTAAACAAACAAATAAGTATGCTAAATTAAAGGAATAGTCTACTTATCACTAAATATATTTGTTGAATGACCACAAGTAAAAATTGACCACATTTATTTTTTCATCAAAATATCTTAATTTATTATCCACAAGTAAAAGAAACAGTAAAGTCTCTCACTGTAGGTGATCTCCCAGTCGAAGCTTGTTAATAGGAAAGCTGTCCTGACTCACTGAGAGAAGCGTCTCCTGCTTGGAGAAGGGCACGCAGGCTCGTGAATAATAATGAGTAATCTATGTACTATAGCTGTGAGGAACTAGCCTGGTCCCACCAGACTCTCGTACATTTCATTTGTACATAGAGTCTGGCACCGCTCCATTGACAAGCGTTAACTTCCTTGTAGGCGGGAACTCTTTTGAAGTCTAAAACTATTGGATCTGCCCAGAGTCACTCTATCTGCCATAACCAATCACTAACGTTTGGTCGTGACATATGTATTTTCCCGAACCCCGTGGGGAGGAGGACCACAACATCATGGCCACCAACAAAACTAAGCAAAGATTGTTCTTGCTCCGGCTTTAACGTCTTGATATTCGGCAGTGCTGCCACAACAGACCGAATGGCTTCGCTCGCATCTTTCTCCGCTACCATTACTGAACTACAACTCAAAATAACGCACAACATCAGCGTCATCGTTCTCAGCCACTCCCTCTGTTCGCTGATTGGCCTGGTAAAAAATTTATCGGAGAAAACCAAAGTCTACAGCAGAATCCCAGACGTAGTACTGAAGGAAAATGAAAATTGAGCGGAAGTACAAAGGAGGGCGGAAGTCAGGCTAGTGAGGAACGTCACATCACATCACATGAAAATATAGTTTTCTGATTTCAATGAATGGTTATAAAAAAAGAAAGATAGCAGCTATTCTTTTACATCATCATGTAATGACGTCATTGTGTCTGTATTTCTAATAACTCAATGTCATGGTATAACACACTTAATAAGAAAAATAATAACCGTATGCTCCCTCACTCATGCTTAAAGTGGTTATTGTTACTACAGCAAAGCTTAATAAGGGTGTTGACAGACACAGGCCTCGCCCACGAGTGTTGACAGACACAGGCCCCGCCCACGAGTGTTGACAGACACAGGCCCCGCCCACGAGTGTTGACAGACACAGGCCCCGCCTACGAGTGTTGACAGACACAGGCCCCCCCCACGAGTGTTGACAGACACAGGCCCCGCCCACGAGTGTTGACAGACACAGGCCCCGCCCACGAGTGTTGACAGACACAGGCCCCGCCCACGAGTGTTGACAGACACAGGCCCCGGCTACGAGTGTTGACAGACACAGGCCCCCCCCACGAGTGTTGACAGACACAGGCCCCGCCCACGAGTGTTGACAGACACAGGCCCCGCCCACGAGTGTTGACAGACACAGGCCCCCCCCACGAGTGTTGACAGACACAGGCCCCGCCCACGAGTGTTGACAGACACAGGCCCCGCCCACGAGTGTTGACAGACACAGGCCCCGCCCACGAGTGTTGACAGACACAGGCCCCCCCCACGAGTGTTGACAGACACAGGCCCCCCCCCACGAGTGTTGACAGACACAGGCCCCGCCCACGAGTGTTGACAGACACAGGCCCCGCCTACGAGTGTTGACAGACACAGGCCCCCCCCACGAGTGTTGACAGACACAGGCCCCGCCCACGAGTGTTGACAGACACATGCCCCGCCCACGAGTGTTGACAGACACAGGCCCCGCCCACGAGTTTTGACAGATACAGGCCCCGCCTACGAGTGTTGACAGACACAGGCCCCCCCCACGAGTGTTGACAGACACAGGCCCCGCCCACGAGTGTTGACAGACACAGGCCCCGCCAACGAGTGTTGACAGACACAGGCCCCGCCCACGAGTTTTGACAGACACAGGCCCCGCCCACGAGTGTTGACAGACACAGGCCCCGCCAACGAGTGTTGGCAGACACAGGCCCTGCCCACAAGTGTTGACAGACACAGGCCCCGCCAACGAGTGTTGACAGACACTGCCGTTCTAACATAGAACCGCCCTGATCGAGTTCACAGCAAGTTGAGAGTTGTACACATCCGCCATTGCTGCACCGACGAGAATGACTCCCAAGCTTTGTCGGTGTTGTGTAGCTGGATGTATTAATCCACACAGATCTGTTTATTTACTGGAGCCATAGGCCTAACGTTACTGATCATGGCAGTAATGAAAGTTAGAGAGCGCACTTTATTACAGTTCATAGGAGTTGTTTTACGGATATACAGTTTACCAGTTTATTAAGCACCCCCTGAAAAGGTGTGTATAATATTTGTTTACTGTTAGTTGTAACGAGTGTTTTTTGTACTTCGCTGTGTATGTTGATAATAATGAAAGGGAGAGGGAGAGAGTTTATGGATAATACTTTAATGCGGACTTCTTATAACGTTACAGTGTTTATTCAGCTCTTACAGTGATTTTCTGGAGTGAAATTGATGCTTCATCTTTTGTGTGATGTACAATTAACTTCATTGAACTCATCAGTATATTTTTACAACATTCGGACGCGGTCCGCTAGAACAGGCTTGTACTAATAGTGGATAAAAGAAAGATGGAAAAACAAGTTATAACCGTAATTAAACTAGACTATAGCTGTTCAGTCTCCATACAGCATATCATCTGGCTCTGTGGGCATTATTGCCCGACTCCGGGTGGAAATGAACACGGCTACTGAGAGTTTATGTTTTGATATTATCATTCCGTGAGATGAGAGATTGTCCTGACACACGTCCTAAGAGCTCGTGAGGCTCCGCCCTCTGGGCCGGCAGCAGCTCCTCATTTGCATTTAAAGGGATACACACTAAAACGGTGAGTTTTTCTGAGCCTCAAAAAGTGACAATTTAAACATGCTGTAGAAAATTATCTGTTGGGTATTTTGAGCTAAAACTTCACATACACACTCTGGGGACATCAGAGACTTATTTTACATCTTGTGAAAAGGGGCATAATAGGTCCCCTTTAAGGTTACTAAAAGTATTGTTCATTGTTAATTTATAGAACATTTTTTTTATAATATTTTTTGCTTCTCATGTATTTTGCATTTCCTTGTACTTTTACTTTCAATACTTAAGTACGTTTAATATCAAAAAATACTTTTCATTCTTAAGTACAATAAATATCACATACGTTAAAACTTTTACTCGAGTAATATTCTCAACAGTGACTTTAACTTCTACCAAAGTCATTTTCTGGTAAGATGTCTGTACTTTTCCTCAAGTGTGGCTTTCAGGTACTTTAACCACCACTGGCAGTGTGTGAGTGTGTGTGCACCACTCACTACTGCTAATGTCTGTGCACTAACCTGGATGGGTTGAATGCAGAGGACACATTCCACGTTTGGGTTACCCTACTTGGCCTTTACATGTCACTTTTTTCAGTCATGCAGAAATTACTGGGGAGAACAGTTTTGTTTCGCTTTTCGAATAATGGAGATCATAATAGAGGTAGAGCAAGGAACAACTAAAGGACAGGCAATCAGACAGTAACCATATAGCAATATGATATAACAAAAAAAGGTAACAGTAATTTAACAAAACATAGGGTGAACAAATAGGTTTTGAGTTCTGTCTTAAAGGTCTGGAGTGAAGTTGCAGCGTGGAGGTTTTGGGGCAGCTGTGGTTCTTTATCCCACTGACAGTAGAGAGTTTGAACTTGGGTAGTACAAGCCAGCTGTCAGAAGTTGATCTAAGAGTGCGGGCAGGAACATATGCGTATTGATTCTGCTAAATATAAGGGTGCTAAACCATGGCAGACCTTAAAAACTGACAAGTATTTTGAATTGAATCCAAAAGACAATAGGGAGCAATGTGAGCAGATTGTTTTGTTAAATTCCAGTACACAGGCAGCTGAATTTTGTACTAGTTGCAAACGATTAAGGGCTTTAGTGGGTCAGCCACAGAACAAGGAGTTACAATAGTCCAGCGAGAGGTTATGAAAGCATGGATAACCTTTTCAGCATCTTTAAGACTGAGCAAAGGTCACATACGGACAATATTGCCAACACGATTTAACAAGCTGGCTGATATGCGGTTTAAAGCATGATTTAGGATCAAATAGTGACCCCAGATTCCATACAATGGGTGAAGGCCTAACTAAGGCTATATCAATATGAATGGAGGGGTCATGTTGACAAAATGCCAAGGGATGTAGTGCCGACTAACAGGATTTCAGTTTTAACAGTATTCAGCCATCCATGCTTTAAAATCTTTAAGGCCAGGCAGTGATGAATGTGGTGGAAAAATAGAAATGGGCTGGGCAGCAAATATTTGTTTATCAACAGTGTAACTAGAAAAATTAAGACCATGACGCTGAATGATCTAGCCAAAGAAGAAACCTATGAATTAGAAGTAAAAGTGGGCCAAGAACCGATCCTTGAGGTACACCAATGAAAACAGTGACCTAGCAAGATTTGTGTTGATTAACCCTTTCACACGTACGTTTAAAATATTTTATCTGATGGTCATAACACAAACAATTTATCTTTTGTTGTTTGATTAACATTGGTGACACAAAGCTGCAGGTATATTTGTCTGCTGTCACTTTAAGATGAATGCACAGATCCAACATCATGATACACATCATTTTTTTTCTTAATTGTTTACAACACATAACTGACTGTGTTTACGAGGATACTCCCTGAGATGGGCATTTTGAGTTAATTCTGTTCAAGCTCAAAAGAAGAGAAAGAGGCTGAAGAGAACAGAAAACAGAAGCAGCGCGCGACTTTCAGTATTCTTGTGCTTGATGTCGATATCTGACAGGACTAAATCAAATGATTAACTTTTACTCTATGATGGTTAAACTTAGCAATTAATCTGCAAATCACTTGCTTTTTCGAACCGGAACCAATCAACTACGATCCCTATACTATCCCGGATGCGCACATCACAATATTGATGCTGAAACGATATTGTGCAGCCCTATCTTAAAGCTCAGCAGGCAAAGAAATTGTATTTGCGCTAAACATATTTTTTTATGCCTACAATCACAGGCATGTGAAATCGTACAATTTACTAGCCATTGCCTTATTAGGCAATTCATTTTTGAAATAAATTAAAAGACAAATTTGTGTGATTTATTCACATTGTAGAGAGTTGTATTTAAATGTCTGAAACCTAAAATACATATTATGTGGTTGAAAACACTAAATAGTTCTAATATACGACAAGCACGAAAGCACTTTGAATTTAGCAGTTGATCACATGACACCGGTATGAGTGCACACATCAAAGCGTCAATGCTAGTGTATTGTTGCCTGTCCAATAGAGATGAAGTTAACCTCTGTTAGGCAGTACCATGAAACTAATAGCAGATAGCAGAGAAAGGAGGACTGAATGGCAAACCATTTCAAAAGCTGCACTAAGATCTAATAGGATTAGAAGCCAGGAGAAGGTCATTTGCTACTTCTTTAAGATCAGTCTCTGTACTGTGAAGAGGTCTAAAACCAGACTGAAATGGTTTGTGTGGATTGTTTACCCAAGTGATACTGTATTTGAGTGGCGACACCTTTTCTAGTTCTTTTGATAGAAAGGGAAGGTTGGAAATAAGTCTGAAGTTACGGAGGACTTTTATAAAGACCAGGTCTCTGTATTATTGGAGTCATAGTATCTATTTTTAGACCAGGCGATACATAACCAGTAGCAAGGGATCCGTTTATGTAATGGGTAAAATAAGGGAAGGCAAGTTTTTGAGTTTTTGTCGCTATGGTTACCGCTATGGTTAGTTAGAATGTGGTTGTGACTTCAGCTGTTTGATCATACAGATGAATGAACATATTCAAGCGGCTACTTTAATCTTCTGAATGAACAAAACATTTCAGGATTCACACATGTCAGCAGTTGCTGCTGTAAATACCAAAGAGTGACTATGAACAAGCCAAAGCAAACACCTTTACTAATTAGGCCTACACTGCATAAACCTTACCTTTTGTGATAAATAATGTCATTAGATAAAAGTTCATACTTAGATTAGTTACGGTTATTATTTTTTGGTAAATTATTGGTTATTTATTGATAAATTAACCAAAGGATTAAGTGACTATTTGGAAAATAATCAATAGATTAAATCATTATAATAATAATCAATAGATTCATCGATTGAAAAAATGATTGTTAGTTTCAGCCCTAGAGCAAATGAACTGAAAGTTTGATAGTGTGAAGGAATTTAATTAAAAAATCACAACTAACGTTCCCTTTTCTTGTAGGATTAACCTATTAACATTGACTAGATGCTTTTGAGAGGTTGGTCCAGTGGTCCAGTCGTCAATATAAATCTGGGGCTCCCAGTGCTCTCAAATCCGGTGTTCCCTTGTCCGGTAATCTCAGCACTCCCAAATCCGCTGTTCCCTAGTCCAGTAATCTCTGTGCTCCCAAATCCGGTGTTCCTTAGTCCGATAATCTCAGTGCTTCCAAGACCGGTGTTCCCTAGTCCGGTAATCTCAGCTCTCCCAAATCCGTTGTTCCCTAGTCCGGTAATCTCAGCACTCCCAAGTCCTGCATTCCCTAGTCTGGTAATCTCAGTGCTCCCAAGACCGGTGTTCCCTAGTCTGGTAATCTCATTGCTCCCAAATCTGGTTTTCCCTAGTCTGGTAACATCAGCGCTCCTAAATCCGGTGTACCCTAGTCAGGTAATGTCTGTGCTCGCAAATCTAGTGTTCCCTAGTCTGGTAATCTCAGCTCTCCCAAATCCGTTGTTCCCTAGTCCAGTAATCTCAGCTCTCCCAAATCCGGTGTTCCTTAAATCCGGTAATATCAGCGCTCCCAAATCCAGTATTCCCTAGTCTGGTAATCTCAGCACTGGCAAGTCTGGTGTTCCCTAGTCCGGTAATCTCTGTGCTCGCAAATCTGGAGTGATCTGAGTGGTCCCAAGTCCGTTGTTCTCTAGTCCGGTAATCTCAGCGCTCCCAAGACCGGTGTTCATACAAGAATATTTATTTAGCATTTAAAGGTTGCCTACCTGTCTATAGTCCATATTTCAACATGTTTCCGTTGATGTCATACATTTTAGTCTAGCAACAGTTCAGCTACAATGTGAAGTTTATGCAACAATAACACTCTAACTTATATAATTCGGATTACATTTCTTAACTTCAAATCTTTCTTATCTTCAAATCACGTTTTTCTTCTTCTGAGGTAAATCCAATGTAAACTCACAGCGTGTCTTCCAAACTCGATGAAAAGCAGAGGAATAATGAAGTCTGATGCTTTGTTCTGAGGTGATGAGGGTGTTTACAGGTTCGCTTTCCTTTATGTGGACGATTTGTGTGTGAATCTCTTTTGCACGCATGGGTGTGGTTACATTAGAGATAATGAGCACGTGCCTGAGAAACTGGACATCTTGTTGGTTTCATATAAATTACTTAAACAGAGAATATTTGTTTGATATTATTTATAATATTTGAATTAGATAATTTAAGTACACACTTAAATGTTTATAAATATACATTGCTCATGTCTGTGTGACAAGTATTTGCTGAGTTTTGTTTAGGTTTAGAGATGTGTTCCAGACAAAAAGTTCACGGAGACGGAGAAGCAGACAGCACACCCTGTTTATTTTCTTTATTTTACAAAAGCACAATGTTTTGTTTTAATTGTAATAAGACACATACAAAAGTAGACCTCTTACAGATTCTTTTTTTAAGGCGGGACATATTGAATGGCTCCTCCCCATTTTCCAATAGGCAATAGCATTGTTTACCTCACAGACTGCAAGTAATACTTGACAGCACCATGGAAGCGAATCTGAGCGCTGATGGTACGTTGTATAGTAAGGTGTGTGAATAAATTCTAGCCATTTCATTCAAAACGGACTCAAGCGTTTGATCAACTGAATTTGCATCTCCAACCCATATTGCTCCGTGGCGTGTAAACGGTAGTGATGTCCGGTTCGTAAACTAATCGTTCTTTTGAACCGGTTCTTTTTAGTGAACCTGTTGAACCAGAATCGAACTGAATCGTTCAAAACAGTTCGCGTCTTGAGTCAGCACTGATCCACAGTTTTCTAAAGTTACTCACTTTCGGACGTGCCTCACAGTCCCCCAGACACAAAATAAACCAATATCTCAGAGTATTTGTAACTCCACAGTTCACTGAACTTAGACATGTTGTGCTGAGACTGAGAGAACTGATGAGCACGAGTAGCTGATACTGAGCATGCGTGTGCTACCGAATGTACAGGTACAGCCACGGTCGCTTTGGCCAAGTGGTATTTATAGCATAGGGGGTGAGCTTTAGATTTTAGAGAGCATTTGATTGGACAGAAGATGTGATGAGAAGCTAAAGTCCGCGGTGATGTCATAACATGATCCATTTTAGTGGAAGTGAGAGACTGTAGGTTTTGAATGCTTATATCTCATAAATGTGAATTTTGTCATTTTTTGGAACACAACAGCTTATTAATAACTTTGAGGCTAACCTGTTCATACTCAAATCTGAAAAACTTACATCTTGATTTCACGGGGCCTGTAATCAAAATGCCCCCTAACCCTAATTTAATACACAATATTCTTGTTTTCCCATTCCATATTTTAAATGTAATATTAAATTATCTTCCTCAATGCATTCAGGGAATGTCCCATGCATGTGTATATGTGAGCGCCTCCCTCATTACACTCCCTCAGTTCACAGCTCATGAGCTGAATCAGGTGTGTTATATGAGGGAGACGGACGAAATGTGTAGTTAGTGGTGTTTGGCCCAGGACAAGTTTGGAAAGCACTGTTCTAACTTATTTTCTCTCTGTCGTCCTCCATGCAGGAAACTACAGATTTGCCTATTGGTCTATGCCTTAACCAGACAAAGGTAGCTGACTGTACTTTCACAAAACAAGATGTGATCAAGCTTTGTGGAGCTGTGAGTAGATGATGGGAAGGACGGCTCGTGTAGAGTTCTTGCTGACTGTTGGGAATTAACTGGAAACAGAAGAACAGCTTCCACTGCATGTGCCATAATGGCCAGTCTTGTTCTTAATGAGACTGGGATGGACAATTGTGGCATCGATGACTCCTTCAAGTACAACCTGTACGGTGTGGTTTACAGTGTGGCATTTGTTCTGGGACTGGTCACTAACTGTGCTTCGCTGTTTGTCTTCTGCTGTCGCATGAAATTGCGTAACGAGACCACGCTTTTTATGACCAATCTAGCTTTATCAGACTTAGTGTTTGTATTTACTCTTCCTTTCAAAATCTTTTACAACGTGAATCGCCACTGGCCTTTTGGGGATACAGTGTGCAAGATCTCCGGAGGAGCCTTCATCACCAATATCTACGGCAGTATGCTGTTCCTCACATGCATCAGTGTGGATCGATTCCTGGCTATTGTTTACCCCTTCCGTTCACTCTCCATTCGGACCCGCCGCAATGCTGGGATCGTGTGTGGGATCATCTGGTTGTTGATACTGGGCGGAGGCATGTCAGTCCACTTCTTCTCTTCCACCAACAAGTCCAAAGCTAGCACCACCTGCTTTGAGGGATTCTCCAAGAAAACATGGAAGACCCATCTGTCTAAGATCACCATCGTCATTGAAGTGGTGGGTTTCCTCATACCACTGATGATCAATCTAGCCTGCTCTTCCATGGTGCTCAGAACTCTACGTAGACCCGCAACCCTGTGTCAGATCGGAACCAACAAGAAGCGTGTTCTGCGGATGATTGTAGTGCATTTGGCCATTTTTATTGTTTGCTTTGTACCTTACAATTCTGTCCTGTTCATCTACGCCATGGTGCGCACTCGAGCGCTCGCGAGCTGCTGGGTGGAGAAGCTCGCACGGACACTGTATCCCATCACGCTTTGCGTTGCCACCTTCAACTGCTGCTTTGACCCGGTGGTCTACTACTTTACCTCGGAGTCCTTTCAGAAATCACTGACTACCGGGAAGTGCCAGGCCACGCAGGACAACATGCTGAGGATTGATTGCCCTGTGTCTCCCCTGGAGAATACTGGCACGGTTGAGCTCCACGCACTGACCAGCAATGGAAAAGATCAGGGGTGCGTTTCCCAAAAGCATTGTTAGCCAACTATCATCGCAAGTTCTCTATTGGTAACGACGGAACTTTGTCAGTGAAACTCAGTTCTGAAAAGAATAACTAGAATAGGTCAGGTCAGAAGAAGAGCTATGGATGTCTTGGCTCAGGATGTAATGCTTGAAGAAAATTACTGGAATGTTGGCATTTTCCACTGACACCCGTTCATGGGACATCTGAGTTTAAAGGACTTCTCTGAGTTTAAATGACTTATCTGTGATTGTTTTCTGTCTAGTAGTTATTGTTTACACAGGTGTACCAGTGTATCACTGTATTTGATCAATGAGTATTACCATACCATTTGCAGTTTTATTGTGCTGTGTTGTATTTTTACCCAGTCAAAGCACTTTCTGAAAGTGTTGTTACAAATCAGTGTTATAGATTTGTGTGAATGTGGAATTGTTGTGTTTAATTTTTCTCTCTCAATCTGCAAATTTTGGTTTGCCTTTTACTGAAAAAATAAATAAATAATGGTAAGCAGTTAAATAATCCCTGCAGAGGATTTTCATAGTTGTGGTAAAGATATTATTAACTGGCAATAATTAATACACTCTTGGAAAAGTGGTAAGATTAATTGGGTCTCAAAGGGTTAGTTCACCCACAAATGGAAATACAACAGTACTTGACCAGTAGTTTATCATCAATAAATTATATGGCCCATTGGCTTCAAAAACTTGTAAGCCTGTTGGAATAATATCAGTTGAGGATGTACAGTAGTAGGTTTTAATAGCTTAATAAGTTCATTAAGAGAGTTTAAAGAAATTGAAAGGAAAAACATTACAGAAAGGAGGGGTAGAGGGGTCATAATCTGAAGGGACAATAAGCTGTCTGATATCACTTATTTTATTTGTAAAGTAGCGGAGAACACTTTCGCAAACTAACTGGCTCATCAAAGTAAAAATCAACAGAGGTATTTATAACATAATTTACAGTGGAAAAGAGAATTTAAGGTCTATGAAGATCTTATGATGTTTGAGAAGTATTAAGATTTGTTCGCTTTCACAGCGTTTTGACAGCAGGTCAGTGAAGTACGTAAGCTCTCAAGAGACATGCAACTTATCTTTTTTCCAGAGAGCCTTGTGGAGCATTCAGTATCTTCATCACACTGCTGAAGAACCTCGAGTGATCAGATGAAACAGGTGGACAACTAAACTATGATCTCTTCAGACCTGTGCATGATAAAACTTAAACCGGGCTCATTTTATCAAAGAGCATTTGATTGACCAATAGTGTGCGGACGGTTTGAGTCAAAAATATATATCTGGATACATCTATATCTGGTCCACCACTAGACCAGCTCTAACCAGCACAAACCAGCCTGGACCAACATACAGTTTATACAGGGCTACGCTGGAATGTTCAGCAGGGTGTACAAAAATCTAAACTTTAACAAAAAGTATTTGATAATGTCTAAATATACACTGTCCAGCCAAAAGAGTTGCTGTTTGGATTTGCACCTCTTGATGGAGATAAGATCACAACATTTATTTCCATCAAGAGAGAGCATCAGTTTTGGGTCAAGATTGACAATGCAAGAGTCCAGCTCTCTCTAGAGTCTGTACACTGTGTAAAATCAGACTTTCAGTGAATTCAAGGTGTAAATGATTCTTCATGCTCCCTCCCAACCGTTCTCTCGCAGTCTGAGCCTGATGAATCTGGACATTGTCATCCTGGAATATGGCCATGACGTGTCTTCCTTCATGGGTGTTTAAAAAAAGGTTAGGGTTATGGCTACACACTCCATCAGTTAGTGTTAGAAGAACTGTTGCACGAACATATAACGTGTTCACGGTCACTATATCACAGCTTAGAGTGTCTGAGTTCACACACCTGTTTAAAACAACCTTTTGTGACCTCAGATTGACTAAAATCATTAATGATTCAGACTGAACATCATTTCTAAGCATTGTTTTGTCTGATAAGTAAATGCACTGCTGGACACACACATATATCCTCAGCTTAGAGCAGTGGCAACGTGAGTTTTGTCCATCAGGACTTGCACAACAGCATGTGGGAAATCAGACACTGGGTCTTATGTGAAGCCTGGGGAAATCTACTCGCTTGACCAAATACTTCTTATGACTCCAGCAATGGGTGCATTGTGTCCGACTGAACAAGGCTTGTGTCCAGCTCACCAAAGCTGCCTTAATTCTCTTAAATATGTTGTTGCAGGGCCCGTTTGGCACGTAATCTTCATCGGGTTATGGGAAAGCACTCTAAATCATTCTCAAGGGTATTTATTCCCCTTACTTTTATATGCCTATTTTCATCATTCATTTTCATTTGTTAATCTTATAATAATCAGTATCCTGTTTTATGTGTCTTTTGTTTTTCTCTATCTAATAAATTACCTAATTTATTATAAGGTGCAAGCAATATCATATTCAGAATGAGCTTTAATGCTACATGCACTAGGAATTTGATAATATGTCGCGGCCATGCAATCATTTTCTCGAGGTCAGGACATCTTCTGTTGTGGGAATGTGATGTGAAGTCGTGGCCTTGAGATCCTATGTTGAGGGAAAGACATATTTTTCCTCCTGACCACGAGTTTAATGCGTAAACAAGCCTGCGTGAACATACCTGGGATTGTATGGGAACAACCTGGGAACAACCTGGGATTATCAGAGATTGAAATAATTCAAAATGAAATATTCATTTATTAATAAAGAAAGACAAAAAAGAGAAGAATTAAGAAATTACAGCAAAGGAGAACAAATGCACAACCAATATTATTTGAATCATAGAGTAATATAAATAAAAGGTATTTAACGCCACCTGGTGGAAGTACTAACAAAATATTTTTACATCTCACAGATGTCAAAACATCTTAAAGTACAATCTCAATTGTTAATAAGAAAAAAATATATATAATTTAACACAGTTGCATTAAAAATTCCAGAAATATAAATGGAATATTTATGATGTAAATAAGACCACATAAATCAGGGTTGGGAACACACACTGAAAGAAGAGCTGAGATCAAGTATAATTCTGTCACAACACTGTGGAAACCTTCATGAAATTCTCACCCCATTTATTTAAATCTGAGAGAAAGCTCTGCCGTGGTTTGTGCCGGTTCGGTCTCTGAGATGTTTAAGGTTGATGTTTTGTCTGTGAATGTGTCAGTCTCCACACATAGTCCAAATCCCTCCAAACCAGTGTCAATGTTTGTGCTGCATTTCTGCTGTTTAAAGAAACATTACGATTATGTCCTCTCTTTGCTGCACAAGAGGCAATGCATTATAGGTTTTCTTGAAGTAAAATAAATCTTGTTTTCTTAAAATTTTTGTCTTCAGTATTAAAATAATCTACGATTCTCATTGTATGTTAAATAGCTTATTTTTTCCTCAGTAAATAAATAAGTTGACTGATGTGTGAGACTGTCAGCAGTGAGTCTACCGGTCTGATGAGACTAAACTAAATTCTGCTATAAAAACACACCAAACTAATTTTTGTCTATTATTGTGTCTATTCTGTTTTTAATTAACAATATAATAATAATAATAATAATAACAACTTTATTTTTATATAGCGCCTTTAAAGCAGCTACTCAAGGCGCTTTACATAATAGAAAAAACAAATTAAAATACAACACACAGAAAAAAAAAGACAAGTAAAAGCTAACCTAAAAAAATGCGTTTTTAAATGAGATTTAAAAATACTTTGTCTGTGCATCTCTGGTATTTGGAGGGAGTGCATTTCAAAGTCTAAGAGCTTAGGATGAGAAAGCCCTGTCCCCTACAGTACGCAACCGAGTCTGTGGGACTGACCATTGACCAGCTTGTGAGGAGCGTAAGTGACACTTTGGTGTATACAAAGTTAAAGTGCAGACAGATACTGAGGGGCCAGACCATGCAGAGTCTTATATGTGAGCATGAGGATTTTAAAATCATCTCGGAACCTGACCAGGAGCCCGTGCACAGACTTTAAAATCGGTGTAATATGCTCATTTCTCCTGACTCCAGTCAGGATCCTTGCAGCTGAATTTTGCACTTCACGAGTTCACATCTACATATAATTATTATGGTAAAGGTTATGCGTACTTGGCGTGCTGTCCGGGTGGAGGGCTCCGAGCTCGGAATTTCTGCCCGAACCCAGAGTACTCCCCCCGTTGGTAAGAGTAGATGGAACTAGAGATGGAACTAAAAGTGAGGAGATGGGGTGGAGGTGGGATGCTGATAAACCGTCAAGAAACACAGGCGGGTTCTGCTGTTATTTATCTTGTTCTGAGTTGATTACTGATTGATCTCCACTTGTGCTGATTGGGTTAATTATCTGCTCCTGCTCCTCCTGAACCTTGTTAATAAAACATCATTTCACGAGCTCACATCTACATATAATTATTATGGTAAAGGTTATGCGTACTTGGCGTGCTGTCCGGGTGGAGGGCTCCGAGCTCGGAATTTCTGCCCGAACCCAGAGTACTCCCCCCAAAAAGTAAAAGAGCAAAAGGACAGCCGCCAGACTATAGACCCCCCAAAGATGCAGCGAATTTGGCGGGGTGGCTTTTCAATAAGCTTGATCGCTTGATCAAGTATATCTCCTTGGCGTTAACGGGTGAGTTAAGCGGGAATCGAAAAACGGCTGACCGGGAGGGCCCATGTAGCTTCTGACGTGAGCGGCTCGATGGCGTCAGGATATTGGGCTCTACCGGCCACCTGCGAGGTGGAATGAATTTGAAAATGTTGGCTGGGCAGGAAAGATAGATACGTGTCGAGTCCGCTGAGAGACCAATGCTCGCTGGACAGAGGTAGTGGGAAGATAGATACATGCTGTGTCTGCTGGGAGACCCATGCTCGCTGGACGGGATAGAGTAGAGATAAGTACTGTAGTGAACTTTCTTCTAAGGTGTAGGAACTCAGAAGCGAAGACCAGGAGACGTTGGGATATCTTTCAAGCAGGTTTCTTTATTACTGTAGTCTGCTTCGTCCAAGATCTGACTAAGGCAAAATACATTGTAGTTTATATATCTTTCAAGGGGGAGGAGCTACATAGAGGTGGAGACACTCTGAAATAATGTAAAGAGGCACAGGAGTCCACCCAGCTACCTGAGATCCCCAGCCCTGATCTCCTCGGCATTAACAGTGTGATTCGAATGCATAGAAACTAATCTAATCAGCCAGACCGTTCAACGACAAAAGGTGATATTCTCAGTCCTCTGATCAATTTAACTTACAATAGAGAGATCAGGACAGACAGGAACAGGCAGGTTTGTGAAATTTATCTTAGTTATAAAACTTCACGCTAATAAACTTTCTCAGTTTATATACTATAGTATTGGAACCTAAATTAACATTTTAATAAATTTGTAATCCTACAGTACATAGTACGTCCGCTGGGAGACCCATGCTCGCTGGACGGGAGAGAGTAGAGATAACACTGCGTTCTATTATGCCAACGAACCGATTTTTTGTCAACGAACCGATTCGGCCCTCATATATGACGTCACTTCTACGCTTCAAGTATTCTGGTATGTTTTGCGCGTCCGAGTCGGAGAAAAACATAGACGCCACCCAGAAAGCTGTTGCTATGGTAGCACTGGCCGAGTACCAGGCGCTTATCAAAACGCAGCCATTTGAACTTCTAAAATTTAAACTACCAAAGCGGTCCAAAACCAATGAAAACAATTCATACAAGTCACACAGGGCGCAGCCATCTTGGATTCCATATCAGAATTCTTGCTCAGTGTCCTCACGGTTGTCTGACTACCGAGCTGGGAAATCTGAGGAAAGGGGGCGTGTTGCTAGGCAACGTCTGTCTTCCTAGTCGGAACTCCGACACGCATAAATAATAGAACGCTGCTGCTAAACCGTCAAGAAACACAGGCGGGTTCTGCTGTTATTTATCTTGTCCTGAGTTGATTACTGATTGATCTTCACTTGTGCTGATTGGGTTAATTATCTGCACCTGCTCCACCCGAACCTTGTTAATAAAACATCATATATTGGAGTTTGTTAAGCATGTTTTTAGGAACCCCAGCAAGAAGTGCATTGCTATAGTCAATGCGGGAAAAAACAAAGGTATTAATAAGCCTTTCAGTCACAGATAGGGATAACATAGAGCGGAGTCTAGAAATGTTTCTGAGATGAAAAAAGGAGTTCGTAACAGTGTACCGCACATGAGAGTCAAAGGACAGACTAGAATCAAATATAACTCCTACGTTTTTTTATTTAGTTTGGGCCTCCAAATCTGAATCATCTACGTTTAAAATTAGTGAGCCAGCTTTACGAAGCTGATGAGAGGTGCCAATAAGCAAAACCTCAGTCTTATCACTATCAAGACACAAACATTTTTGGAACATCCATGTTTATATCTCAGAAATACAATATGTTAAAAAAGGAACATCCAATTTCTGTATAGCCCCACGCCCAACCCCCCCCATCTACAACATAAATGTATTTAAACAAGTTTGTGTGTGTGTGTGTGTGTGTGTGTGTGTGTGTGTGTGTGTGTGTGTGTGTGTGTGTGTGTGTGTGTGTGTGTGTGTGTGTGCGCGTGTGTGTGTGTGTGCGCGCGTGTGTGTGTGTGTGTGTGTGTGTGTGTGTGTGTGTGTGTGTGTGTGTGTGTGTGTGTGTGTGTGAAAACGGAGCTCCTCCAAGTGTGCAAGGCAAAAAATACATTTATGGTGAGATTACTAGCCTACATTTTATTTAATTAAATGCATTTATGGTAAGATTATTATATTTTCATGTCAATCTGTGTTCATTTTGACCACGAACCATGCGGTGTATCTTTAATTCAGCACGTGCAGCGCAGCAGAAATGTGACCGATCACGGAAACTAGGGACACAAGTCGGCAGCACAACTTTCGAGCAAAATCAGAAAGAAGCGTTTTTTTTTTTCAAAATTGGTAAATTTAAATTTTTTGCAGAATCTGTTAGTTGAAATCACGAAGAAGCCTCTCCATGTTTGAGATAGCAGTATTGGTATATTTAAAAGCGTACATTTTGAGGTTGAAATCGGCTTGTTTTTGGAGATTCCAGCATGCAGTAGGGGCGTGGCGTGTCATTGTCTGTGTGTATATCCATACTGAATAACCCGGCGCTTTTGCCCCCGCCCTCCAAGTGAACCGCATGGCTACTTATTATGCTGTGCTCTGGCCGGCTCCATCTGATATCAAAATTCAATGAAGATGGATGCCGCAAAGATTGTCGCAGACGAGCTGAACCGTGGCAGTAACACCGAAAATGTTTTGAAGTACTTCTTCGACAAGCCGCGCTGAAATAGCGAAACTGTTGTGCAAAGGGGCCATAGAACCGGCTGTAAAAGCCTGACTCGCTCTGAGAAGGAGGTACTGGTTCTATGGCCCTTTTGCATTCTGATTAGAGATGCACCGATTGATCGGCTGGTGATCGGAATCGGACGATTTTCACGTGATCGGCCATGACCAGTGACCGGCCGGTTATGCGGGGTTTTCGGCGCAGAGTTTATTTTTGCTGCGTTGCTCACGCTCAATTAAAGTGAAAGCACACTTTTGTTGGACAAAATAAATATGATTTCACCCAAAAAGTGCCCAGAATTTGCATGTCTGGTGTGTTTTAACAAGAACTGGAGTAGGCTATGTCAGAAAATAAATTATTTTTATTATTTCCCAATTGTTTCCCTGCACTTGCTCCACTTGCCCGAGCTTAGCGCTTGTTTAGCCTGGCTGGACATGTGGCAGAGACAGAAGAACTGTTTGCGAAATAAAACTTGCCATTGATGTACAAGTGATTGCAATAGGCCTGTGTGTGTGTTTGGATAAATATCTTTATACTGCAAGGCTATATTTATTTATTTATTTTTGCTATTTATACATTATTTTATTGCCAATACCTGTTTTCATACAGAAGTTTAGTTTCCTAAATAAGTAAATATATCACATTTTTGTATAGTTGAATATAGGAATTGAAAATGGTTCTTCCATACCATAAAACTGCACTTACATGTGTGAATTTCCCACACCAGGAGTAGGCTAATAATTCATATAGTTAAAATTTATTTAATTTGTTAAAAAAAAAAAATCTATGTAAAATGTTCTATTAAAGAAAAGATAGAAAATAAATATTTGTGTTTGCTGTAAAGTGGTTAGAAAAAATGAAATCGGAATCGGCTAAAATCGGTATCGGCCGGCCAAACTCATGAAAAATTGAAAATCGGAATCGGCCTACAAAATTGTAATCGGTGCATCTCTAATTCTGAATGCTTTTACATGTACAGCTAGGGGCAGAATGGCATCCGGGTTCCGATCACCGCACTCCGTGGGCTCGGGAAACTGAACCGGAGGTATGGTCCCTCAGTGCTTGAATACGGCGACTCGCTGACAGCGGTGGCTGGCTGTTTCATATGTGACGTCCCGATTGCTTTGAATGGGGAACGTTTTGTGAACAGGGAACAGAGTTAATGGACTGGCAACAATCTCCATAGAACATGAACTGGCACAGAGAATCGAAATAGAGGATGCAGTTAAGACCTTTGCTGCGATGAAGGCCCGCCGTGCGCGTTTCTGAAATGTAAGTTAAGCTTCATTTGCTCTTTAGTCGTTATTTAAGATGCTGAACCTGCTGATGATATAATGTGCTTGTGGACATTTCATTTGTGTGTGTTTTACGCACATAAGAAAGTGGTGTAAAGAGATTTGCAACAGTAATTTGAGGAGGTGAAATGTGATTATTTGGAAAATTCCTGTCATAACTGCTTAAAGAAAAATGCCAGCAGGTATTTGCCTCCTGCATAAACTTTAATAGTGTTGATATTTTGGGCACACGCGCGTTGCGCACTATTTGCGTTATACAGTATGTAGGCCTATGGCTTATTGGTCTCTGTGTGTTGTTGATGGTTTTGCGTTATATGTATATGGCATATTGGTCTTTGTGTGTTGTTGCTGGTTTTGCGTTATATGTATATGGCATATTGGTCTTTGTGTGTTGTTGCTGGTATACGTTGCAAATAGAGGGGCAGCACAATTGTTTTTCGCCTAGAGCGGCAGAAGTGCATTCAACAGTCCTGGGGGTGAGTTTCCATAAACATCAAAGTTTGTCGTTTTGTGTTCATTCTAAGAACACGTACACGTTCAATCATGTTTAGTCCATGTTTAGACCTTCCCATACCTACCTATTGTTATTAGCTAGCTCAGGAAAGAAAAAAAAGCTGTAAAAGCACAGGGGAGGAGCTTTACAGGGGGTATGGCTTATCTAAATGAGATGTAAATGAGCCCAATTGTCACTCCTAGCAGCAGAGAGAGGTGAGAACTGCACAATCTTTAGAGGCCGTTATCTAACCTTTCAGCTTTTTTGAGTGCCTACCTTCAAATGGCCACAACTTCTCCAAATATTATCAGATTTCCATGTGTTACACATCATTGGAAAGCTTGAAGATTACACTTTCAGAATCTATGAATAACTCAAAATGCCCCAGAACCGACTTGTGTCCCTAGTTTCCGTGATCGGTCACAAATAGACTCTCTGTGGAAACGATCTCTGCACTGCTGTATACACACACACACACCAGTCCTGGAACGGATCGCTGGAGTGCATCTGCGTGCAGTGTGAAAGCTCGAACCGGTTAACACGGGTGCGGAAAAAATATGCACCACATTCGGAGTATATGTGAAACGGGCTTGACACTGATGTTTTTTCTGTCAGTGGTAGAGTACCGGCTACATGCAAAAAGTAGCTGTACATAAGAAAAAGTGCAGGTACGCTTAAGAGTAAAATGTAGAAGTGTACCGCCCCACTTTGAGCACTGGTCAAGTGGCTGTTTATGCGAAGTTCTACCTGTTTACAAATATGATTGTATTGTTGTACTGTTTTTTCTTGGGTTAAAAATAAATGTGTTTATTTAGCATGTTTGTTTTGTCCATATGTGCTAGTGCTGAGTTCCCCAATTGATAGGCCAAGCAGGTCCCAGCTGCAACAATGATTTTTTTTTTTGCCCCCCCTGGCTCGAATGTCAAACTCCGCCTATGCATATAAATCAGGCCAAGAATGATATATCAACAAATCCCTCTGAACAAACCTTCACAATATAGTTAGGAATAGGACAGTATAGTTTGGTGTATGTATGTGCTACAGAAGTGGAAAATCGTCACTAGGAGTGTGAGAAAAAACTAATTTTGAGAAAACGGCCTTTAAAGATTTTTATGGCAAAATTCCACTAATTTCTATTGAAAGCCATGAATTACAGACACAATATGCTTTAGGTCCATGTAAAATCAATGTATCACACTGTTTAACATCCAAAACTCATCATTGCTTCATCCATCACTGATCATAACATCCAAAACAACACATCAAAACATCAAAATAACACTTCAACAGTCCATCACACAGGTGAATATGATCTGCCTGAGGGACTCACAACCACTTTAGGACCCACAATTACAGATTTGTTTAGTATTATATAGTAATTATATTATACAAAAACTGAAATGTGTTGTGTAATGTAATTGTTTTGTATATATAATGTGTAAAGTATGTGATGTATGTAGGCTATATAATGTCAGAGCACGTCATGTGACGATTCTGAACAAATCACATTGTCAGAAATTGGCATCAGCCAAAGAGATGCGCATTTCGAGTTAAGTTGCCCGCTTTACTTTCATGGTTGGTTGCTGATAAACAGGAAATGACCATATTTGGATCGGATAGGGTTGCAAAGGAGAGAGGGAGCTTTCTAACGGTGTGTGTGATGACAGGGTGCAGACAGCGATCGCGGAGCAGCAGGATGATTCAGACGGCCAACTTTTGTTGAATTTATGCGAAATCTACACACAAAAGTGTAGTAAAATAAAGACCTAAGCGTCTGGAATGCAGATCTTCTCATCTTGTTAGTACATGCTCTTGGAAGCAGGACTGTACTGAGGGGAAGGAACCATCTCAGTGGAGTTGGGGGGGATGGAGGAATGTACAGAAATGTCTTCTAAAACATTTATGTATACAGTCCTGCTTCCAAGAGCATGTACTATCAAGATGAGAAGATCTGCATTTCAGACGCCCACGAGCTGTTGAGATGATTCGCCACTGCTTTCCTCCGCTTGCTCAGGACTCTTATCCCAGTGATATCAGCATCCAGCGGTCCACAACAAACACTCATGATATATTCTTACATCTCAAACAGAGCCGACGTCTCCTAACGTCTCTTCTCCCATCCCTACAAACTTCTACAAGAATAACAATTTTCAAAAAATATGAAAACAGAGCTCTTCTTCAAACACCTAATGTAAATTATGACCATGTATATGGCTCTTTCTGATATATTACTAAAATATTTGGCTCTTTTTCTGCACTGTTTTGCGCTCAAGCCTCTGCACTGTTGTACTGGCTGCGATGATTAACCATTTATCACCATTTCCTGTGGTTCGGTGTTGGGCTGAGGCTTTCTGATGTCATAAGACCTGAAATACCACGATGTGTCCCATTGAATCAGCTAATGTTGAAGCAACTTCTTCAATTTCTGCTAAATGTGTTTAAAAAAAGAAAAAGAAAAAGCAATGTTCTGTTGAACTAGAAGATCGTCTCGGTTACGTATGTAACCCTAGTTCCCTGATAGGGAACGAGACGCTGCGTCAAGCTGTGGGAACGCCTCTGCGTGTGTGCGTCATGAAGCACGTATGGAATCAGTACAATGGAGAGACGGAACGTCATAGGCGGGTGACGTCATCGACCAGGAAACTATAAAGCACCCCCAAAACACAAGCGCGACAGCTTCTGATAGGCCTGAAGGAAGCGCTAACGGGCATGCTGGGAGTATGGCAGAACGACGCAGCGTCTCGTTCCCTATCAGGGAACTAGGGTTACATACGTAACCGAGACGTTTCTCTTTCAAGGGAACTCGAGCTGCGTCAAGCTGTGGGAACGCCAATACCCATGTCGCCATAGGAGCAAATGACCGTCATGTGGGAACTAGCGCACAGAGGACGAGAGCACCTGCGCCCCAGGAGTGGAACTTAAGTCCAATTCATAGAACTTAACAAATGTATGCGGTGAGGACCACCCAGCCGCATCACAAACATCACTTAGCGATACTCCTGACAACAATGCCTTAGAAGCAGCCATACTCCTAGTAGAGTGGGCTCGTACAGCCAAAGGTCAAGGCTGACCAGCCGACTCATAAGCAAGTGAGATAGCCTCAACCACCCACTTGCTCATTCTCTGTTTAGAGGCGGGACACCCTTTCCTGGGTGGCCCAAAGCACACAAATAACTGTTCTGATTTCCTCCACAGGGCAGCTCTGTGGACGTAAGTGTCTAACGCCCTAACCTGGCAGAGAAGGTTAAGTTTCTCCTGATCTGATGACACAAAAGGAGGAGGATAGAAAGCCTGCAGCACTGTAGATCTAACAGCATTAGTAGGGACCTTAGGGACATAACCTGGTCTAGGGTATAGAAAAGCCTTAACCATAC
Organism: Siphateles boraxobius; assembly: GCF_051911475.1. Taxonomy (NCBI): domain Eukaryota; kingdom Metazoa; phylum Chordata; class Actinopteri; order Cypriniformes; family Leuciscidae; genus Siphateles; species Siphateles boraxobius. The sequence goes on along the minus strand of NW_027508819.1, from coordinate 1,893,585 downwards.
CAGGCGAAAACTCCAGGCGTTTATACGTGAGAATTTCTCAGAAACTTCCTCAATAGGTTCAAAGGGGGCCAAAGAAAGGCCCTCTAATACAATGGCCAAATCCCAAGTCGGCACCCTCATACGAACTGCAGGCCTCAGCCTCAAAGTGCCACGAAGGAAGCGAGTTATAAGTGGGTGTCTCCCAAGAGAAACTCCACTGAAAGGGACATGGTAAGCAGCTAGTGCCGCCACATACACCTTTAGTGTGGAGGGGGATAACCCTGCAGAGAAACGCTCCTGCAGAAACTCCAGCACTGCACCCACTGGGCCGTTAACTGGGTCCTGCCGGTGTTCTGCACACCAAGAAGTGAAAAGTTTCCACTTCAGGGCATATAACTTCCTCATGGACGGAGCTCTGGAGTGAAGGATGGTCTCAACAACCTCAGTTGAGAGACCAGATTCTATGAGCTGGGCCCCCTCAGAGGCCAGTTTCCACAACTCTGGGCGGGGGTGAAATATCGTACCGCCCTCCTGAGAGAGTAGATCCCTCCTGATCGGAATCTCCAAGGGAGATCGAAGAATCGAAGCGATGCGGGTCGGAGAAAGTCGCGCCCGCATCGAGACCGAATCCCAAACGACGCCCAGAAAAGTGGTCTTCTGAGAAGGAGATCATACACTTTTCTTTGCGTTCAGCCTCAACCCCAACTTTCTTATATGAGCGAGAACGACATCTCGATGCTGAACCGCCATCTGCTCTGTCTGAGCTAAAATCAACCAATCGTCGATGTAATTGAGGATACGGATGCCCTGAAACCTCAGGGGCACTAAAGCTGCATCCATGCATTTCATGAAAGTGCGGGGAGATAAAGCTAGGCCAAATGGAAGAACCTTGTACTGGTACGCCTTGGCCCCGAAGGCGAACCTCAGGAACTTGCTGTGTTGTGGAAGGATGGAAATATGGAAGTGCGCGTCCTTCAGATCTATCGTGACAAACCAATCCTCGCATCTGATTTGTGACACGATCTGCTTGATGGTGAGCATCTTGAATTTTAGCTTCCCTACCGAGCGATTCAACAGGCGCAGATCTAAAATTGGACGCAACCCCCCATCCTTCTTTGGAACGATGAAATATCGGCTGTAAAAACCTGACTCCAAACTGGGAGGAGGAACCCGTTCTATAGCCTCCTTTTGAAGGAGCGCTTTCACCTCTTGTTCCATTACCAGAGCCTGCTCGGGGCCCACCACTGTGGGCAGAACCCCTCTGAATTTTGGTGGACGACACCTGAATTGGATAGCATAACCCTTTTTTACTGTGTGCAGAACCCACTGAGATATTTTTGGAAGGCTTTTCCACTCTGCTAGAAATACTACTAAGGGTACCAGCCTCTCGAGACTGACCTCTGGTGTAGCTTGAGCAGCAAACACAGCGCCCTGTAACGGCGCACCGGCAGGGAACGACTGGCTTAACTGCTCTGAGACCCTCCTTAGAGGGGGCGAGCGTCCCTCGTGAAAGCGCTCGCTGGGACCGTCTGTGCCCCGGCATGAAGGCGGGGTTGGCAGAACGGGCCCCTCAGGGCACCGAAGAAGAGCGGGCACCGTTTAATGCGGTGAACACCTCTCTCCCACGGCAGGGACCACCCTCAGCATCCTGACGCCAGTGGCGTCAGGACTTCTTCTTTGCCGAAGCCTTCTTGGCCATAATAACTGTCCTCAGATCAGTTTTGCCAGAAGACTTCGGCTGAGAGTGCCGCGTCTGGTCCCACTGTTTGGAAGGGGGAGCGCGAGACGCGACACTCTGCTTCTGTTGCGCCCTATGTGAGGAGCTGACTGACGGCCTGGACTGCTCCCGCCCAGCAGTACCGGGGACATGAATTTTAAGAGGCATAAATTTCTGAAACGCTGCCGACTGTTTCTTCTCTTCCTGAAATCTATCTATCACAGTATTGACAGAATCACCAAAAAGACCATGAGGAGAGAGCGGAGCGTCCAAAAGAAAAGCTTTGTCTTTTTCTTTCATGCCAGAGAGATTTAACCATAGATGCCTCTCTGCGGCCACCAGGGCTGCCATAGTACGGCCCATTAGCTTGGCCGACTCCTTGGTGGCGCGCAGAGATAAATCTGCAGCCTGACGCAGTTCGCGAACTACGTCAGTGCTGACCTCTTGAGTGTCACTCACATCCTTTAATAAGTCAGCCTGGTATGCTTGCAAGATGGACATCCTGTGCAGGCACGCCGAGGCTTGACCGGCTCGCCGAATACGCCTTACCCTCTAAAGCTGATGTACTTCTAAGAGGCTTAGAGGGTAAAAGTGGTGCTTTAAAAGAAGATGCAGCTTCAGCAGAAAGATGACTAGCAAGAGCCTCTTCTGCTTTGGGCATCGCCCCATAACCATGACATTTTGCCCCCACAATGTTTGAATAAGTGGACGTTTGAGGGCTAAAAACACGATAAGAGACCGGCTTTTTCCACGATCTCGAAACCTCTGTGTGGAGATCAGGAAAGAAGGGCAAGCACCGGCGTGGAGGTTGAGAACGGGAAGGCAAAAAACTTTCATCTAATTTACATTTTTCTCTAGACTCCTGCCTAACAGCTGGCCACTCGATGCTTAATTTAGAAACAGCACGAGTGAGCACCTACATAAGCTCCTCACTTTCGGGAGAGCGAGGTGGCGAATCATCGACATCTCCCGCATCCAGACTAACAACATCCAGATCCTCAGAACTGGATAGTTGCAGTACTGGGGCCTCAGTTCGGGGGGAAGAAACCGCAGAGCGTGCTTCCGAACCCGAGACTGAGGCACTGGATCTAACAGGTAAGGGCTGAGATAGGGCAAAGCCCGTCTCAAGCCCCGCTGTTAGATCCATCTGCGATCCCCACGAATGACGTCGCCGCTCAGCCTCGGCATAAGCGGGACCCGATCCTCGGGGATCGCGAACCGAACCACTCTCCTCAAAGAGTGATCGGCGGGAGCGGAGCGTTCTAAGAGGCAAACGCTCGCAATGCTCACAATCAGCCCCCTCGAGAGCTGACTGGGCATGCTGCACTCCCAAACAAACAACACATAAGCTGTGTGTATCCCCGCCCGTTAAATAGCGCGAGCAGGGAGGAACACACTTCTTAAATTGTTGTTCACTCGCCATTGTCTCTCAATATAATATATATATATATATATATATATATATATATATATAGTTTTTTGAAATAGTGAAACTCCTGCTTAGTGACAGACAAAAACACTTGAGACAGATCCACATATAGTGCTTACTGAAGGCATAGAAGCTGTCGCGCTTGTGTTTTGGGGGTGCTTTATAGTTTCCTGGTCGATGACGTCACCCGCCTATGACGTTCCGTCTCTCCATTGGAGTGATTCCATACGTGCTTCATGACGCACACACGCAGAGGCGTTCCCACAGCTTGACGCAGCTCGAGTTCCCTTGAAAGGGAACTGGGCCTAGGCTGTGGGAAACTCAATATAACTCTAGAACTGAGCGAGAGAAAACACATAGATGACTCTTGTTCAATCTTTCTTATGGAACATTTAAGATACTTTGTTTAAAAGCATTATAATGTTGGCTTGACAAAGACAAAGGTATGTAGTGTGTCTTTTAGTGTGGAAAATAACTACTACCTCGTGAAGCTTGCGATCTATCTATCTATCCATCCATCCGTCTGTCTGAGTTTTTATAAAACTTTAAAAACATGATTTTTCATCTAAATGTAATGCTGGCAAACACTTCATGTCATTGAGTAGCAGGACTCAGGACTACACAGTTTAGGCTGATGATGTGAAGTTATGACCACAGGAACTGATGAGGTTTAAAATAAGAACTGAGTTAATAATAAACCATGGGAGACGGACAGAGACACAAAATGGCTGATAAGAGTTTGCTGGGGCTGATTGTTCTCTGCTCATTTCTCAAGGGTAAATGAATATACATGTGTCATACAAGATATTTCTAATGTGATTATGATCATTGTTTGTACTTTAGTCTGTCAGATTTGATCCTTGCAGACGTTCATGCTGTCATGTGGATGCCCTGATGTACAATCAAACATCTGATGAAATGTCTTTTATGTTAAGAAGATGATTTAATTTGGATTGGTGAATATAAGACCACTTTTCTTTGATATTTTTGTGGTCAACACAGGTTACATGTAGATTTATATCATGTACTTTATAACTATGTAATTGTAAGCTGTGTTTAAGAGTGAAAAAGTATCTGATGTACAATCTGAACACACACATCTACTCTGTCTCAGGTATCAGTGGAGAGAGCACACATCTCTATGTGTTCAGCAGGGATGGTGAGAGCGTCCGTCTGCCCTGTAAAAGTGCTCGTAATGACTGCACATCAATTACATGGATGTATACCGGAGAAAGACGTTCAGTGACAGTTGAATTATTTGAAGAGGGGATGAAGAAGAATGATATAGAGAGACGTGAGAGACTGAGTCTGGGGTATTACTGTTCTCTGAACATCTATAACGCCACAACTGAAGATCGTGGACAATACACCTGCAGACAACAAACGAATACACAGATACTTACTGAAGACAATGTCCATCTGCATGTTCTTCATGGTCAGTGTTTATGTTCATTATATGATAAAAGAACATAATTCTCTCTTTAAACTCAGACGTTTACTGAAATAAATGTCTGTTGTGTGATTTCTGTTTCAGTCTCTCCATCATCCACACAGACTGAGATTAGACCCGGACACTCGTTCTCTCTCTCCTGTCGGTTGTATGTACATGATGTATATAGTTGTGTTAAACTCTTCAATAAAGAGGGAATTGAGCTGATCTGGAAGAATAAGACTGGTGTGAATCTGCAGTCAGACTCCAGATATCAGATCTCATTCTCTCCTGAACACTGTCACAGTTCTCTGACTACAACACTCCTCAGTGAAGACAACAACACCGAGTGGAGATGTGAGATTACTAACGGAGAAGACGTCCAGACCTCAGTCAGATATACTGTCACATACTCGGGTGAGAAAACTAAATATATGCCAATGTTTATATTCAGCTCAATGCTGGACATGCTGTATGTATATTCATCTATACGTCTGTAAATATAAATAATGCAGTTCTGAACTGATCAGTTCATCAGTTACTTTGACTATAATCATATTTATCTTGTGATACTATATTATTACATCTCTGTGTCTGATGCAACTCTTTTCTCCTCTTAGTCAGTTCACCAGACAACAAGACTTTGGTTGGGTTATCACTCAGAGGTATGAAAGGTCTTTAACACATTGCATTAGACTGAGAACGACTCCATTTGTTCGTCAATGTTGGTTCATTTATCATCATTTACAGTTTCATGGATTGAGTTCGTTTATTGTCTTGTGCTGTAAACCTCTATCTGAACATGTCTGTCTCTTTGCTGTAGTGATGATACTTATCATTGAGATCGCAGTATTCACTACTCCTACTGTTATTCTTCTATGGATCATCTGTGAAAGGAGAGCTGGTGAGATTTGAGACTCTTTTCAACATCTGGCAATTCACAACAATTGATGACTGTTATCAGAAAGTCACATATACACCATCTGAAATATATTCAAGAGTTAATCAGTCTTCTTACCACATGATACTATATGAGAGGTTTGATATAATGGTGTGCTTTTATTCACAGATAATAGAAGAAGAGGTCAGGACACCCAGAATGAGACTGATTGAACCTCCCTCTTGGCAACTATACAAATATGCATTTTTACGGATAGGAATTTTATAGGCATAGACTGCTTTAAACTGATTTATTCAAAGTTATGTAAAAGTTATGTTAATATATATAAAGAGAGAGAGAGAGAGAGAGAGAGAGAGAGAGAGAGAGAGAGAGAGAGAGAGAGAGAGAGAGAGAGAGAGAGAGAGAGAGAGAGAGAAAGTGAAGGATTGATTATAAGTACATGGAACATGTATAAAACTGTAACATTTAGTTCAATAACAGCTATAGGCCAGGTCATGAACGCATTAACTAACGGTTCTGCATTTGTCATTGAAAGCATATCTCACAGTTTATATATATTTTTAAGATAGAAGAATGTGGTTTTACAGATGCTAGAAATGTGGCTTATACACACACACACACACACACACACACACACACACACACACACACACACACACACACACACACACACACACACACACACACACACACACACACCCACACCCACACCCCCACACACACACACACACACACAGGTTCCTAACCAACGATGAAGACCAGACAGAGCAGCCATCAAGTGTTAGACAGTATTCTAGGTTATTACGTGCAGAGCTTTTGGCTCAATAATTAGAATATCTGTAATTTTTTCAGAATTAAGTAATAGGAAATTACTAGTTATCCAATTTTTTTTTATCAGCTATGCATTCCGTTAATGTTTGTGAAGTTCCGTAAGGTGGTGAAGAAATATAGAGCTGAGTATCATCAGCATAACAGTGAAAACTAATGCCATGTTTCCTAATAATATCTCCTAAGGGTAGCATGTACAGAGTGAACAGCAACAGTCCTAGTACTGAGCCTTGTGGTACGCCATACCGAACTTTTGACCGATAAAACATCTCTTCATTTACTGGTACAAACTGATAATGGTCAGATAAGTATGATTTAAACCATGCTAATGGCAACGTAATTTTCAAGTCTATTCAAAAGAATGGTACGGTCTAAATCCTGACTAGCAATCCTTGCAGATTCCATTTATATCTAAAAAGGAAGATAGTTGTGAGGATACTGCCTTTTCTAGTATCTTTGACAGAAAATGTAGATTTGAGTTCAGTCTATAATTGACAAATTATTTAGGATCAATATGTGTTTTTTAAAGAGGTAAAGAGGTTCCATAAGAGCCAGAAAAGTATTCGGTACATATCCTAATGACTATCCTAATCCATATCTGTCACAGTGTTGGGTTTGTGTTCCCCTGATGTCCACTAGATGTCCTCCTTTCCCACGGTGTCCTTCACTTATGAACTACATTTCCCACGATCCTTTGTCTCATCATTGCACTCAGCTGTTTCTTATCACTGATCATTGCACTCAGCCAATTCCCCATTATCATTGTCGATTCCCTGTGTATATAACCCTGTCTGTTTCAGTATGTGTCACGGAGTCCTTGTATTATGTCCCCACACTTCCGTTATTTGTATCATTCTGGTTCTCGTTTGTATTTTATGTTTTGGATTGCCTTATTGGACTTTTGACCCCTGCCTGGATGACTAAGAGTTTGGATTGCCCTTTATATTAAACTACTGCTTTTGGATTTTCTGCCTCCAGTGTGTGTTCCGTGACAGAAGGACTCCGTCACACAAGATCCAGCGGTATGTTTCTCAATATCTCTTCCCCAGCCACCGAGCGGGAGAGAAGGGAGTTTTTTAAGGGGACCCGATTAGTTAAGTTTCGTGGAACCCGTGGAGGTCGCAGTGGAGGAGGTGGTCGAGAGCCTGTTCACGTCCCGTCTGCCCAGTCAGAGACTGTTCACGTCCCGTCTACCCAGTCAGAGACTGTTCACGTCCCGTCTGCCCAGTCAGAGAATCTTCACGTTCCGTCTGCCCAGCGAGAGACTGTTCACGTTCCGTCTGCCCAGCGAGAGACTGTTCACGTTCCGTCTGCCCAGCGAGAGACTGTTCACGTTCCGTCTGCCCAGCGAGAGACTGTTCACGTCACGTCTGCCCAGCGAGAGACTGTTCACGTCACGTCTGCCCAGCGAGAGACTGTTCACGTCACGTCTGCCCAGCGAGAGACTGTTCACGTCACGTCTGCCCAGCGAGAGACTGTTCACGTCACGTCTGCCCAGCGAGAGACTGTTCACGTCACGTCTGCCCAGCGAGAGACTGTTCACGTCACGTCTGCCCAGCGAGAGACTGTTCACGTCACGTCTGCCCAGCGAGAGACTGTTCACGTCACGTCTGCCCAGCGAGAGACTGTTCACGTTCCGTCCGCCTTCCTGGGCCGGGACTATCTGGAGCGTCTGGCTCGGATCCTGGACATGCCCGTGTCTGCTGTTCCAGAGCCGGAACCAGTGTCTGCTGTTCCAGAGCCGGAGCCGGAGGCAGAGCCAATGGCCGTTCCAGAGCCGGAGGCAGAGCCAGTGCCCATTCCAGAGCCGGAGGCAGAGCCATTGCCGGTTCCAGAGCCGGAGGCAGAGCCATTGCCGGTTCCAGAGCCGGAGGCAGAGCCAATGCCTGTTCCAGAGCCGGAGGCAGAGCCAGTATCCGTTCCAGAGCCGGAGGCAGAGCCAGTGCCGTCTGCCTTCTTGGATCTGGACTATCTGGAGCGTCTGGTTCGGATCCTGGACATGCCCATGTCTGCTGTTCCAGAGCCGGAGCTAGTGTCTGCTGTTCCAGAGCTGGAGGCAGAGCCATTGCCCGTTCCAGATCCGGAGGCAGAGCCAATGCTTGTTCCAGAGCCTATGCCTGTTCCAGAGCCGGAGGCAGAGCCAATGCCTGTTCCAGAGCCGGAGACTGAGCCAATGCCTGTTCCAGAGCCGGAGGCTGAGCCAATGCCTGTTCCAGAGCCGGAGGCTGAGCCAATGCCTGTTCCAGAGCCGGAGGCTGAGCCAATGCCTGTTCCAGAGCCGGAGGCTGAGCCAATGCCTGTTCCAGAGCCAGTGTCTGTTCCAGAGCCAGTGTCTCTTCCAGAGCCAGTGTCTGTTCCAGAGCCAGTGTCTGTTCCAGAGCCAGTGTCTGTTCCAGAGCCAGTGTCTGTTCCAGAGCCAGTGTCTGTTCCAGAGCCAGTGTCTGTTCCAGAGCCAGTGTCTGTTCCAGAGCCAGTGTCTGTTCCAGAGCCAGTGTCTGTTCCAGAGCCAGTGTCTGTTCCAGAGCCAGTGTCTGTTCCAGAGCCAGTGTCTGTTCCAGAGCCAGTGTCTGTTCCAGAGCCAGTGTCTGTTCCAGAGCCAGTGTCTGTTCCAGAGCCAGTGTCTGTTCCAGAGCCAGTGTCTGTTCCAGAGCCAGTGCTTGTTTCTGTGTTTGTGTCTGTTTTTGTGACTATTACAGTTCTTGTGGCTGTTCCTGAGCCGGTGTCTGCTGTTCCTGAGCCGGTGTCTGCTGTTCCTGAGCCGGTGTCTGCTGTTCCTGAGCCGGTGTCTGCTGTTCCTGAGCCGGTGTCTGCTGTTCCTGAGCCGGTGTCTGCTGTTCCTGAGCCGGTGTCTGCTGTTCCTGAGCCGGTGTCTGCTGTTCCTGAGCCGGTGTCTGCTGTTCCTGAGCCGGTGTCTGCTGTTCCTGAGCCGGTGTCTGCTGTTCCTGAGCCGGTGTCTGCTGTTCCTGAGCCGGTGTCTGCTGTTCCTGAGCCGGTGTCTGCTGTTCCTGAGCCGGTGTCTGCTGTTCCTGAGCCGGTGTCTGCTGTTCCTGAGCCGGTGTCTGCTGTTCCTGAGCCGGTGTCTGCTGTTCCTGAGCCGGTGTCTGCTGTTCCTGAGCCGGTGTCTGCTGTTCCTGAGCCGGTGTCTGCTCCGCCCTGGCCGCCCGAGGGGTCTTCGCCGCCCTGGCCGCCCGAGGGGACTTCGCCGCCCTGGCCGCCCGAGGGGACTTCGCCGCCCTGGCCGCCCGAGGGGTCTTCGCCGCCCTGGCCTCCCGAGGGGTCTTCGCCGCCCTGGCCGCCCGAGGGGTCTTCGCCGCCCTGGCCGCCCGAGGGGTCTTCGCCGCCCTGGCCGCCCGAGGGGTCTTCGCCGCCCTGGCCGCCCGAGGGGTCTTCGCCGCCCTGGCCGCCCGAGGGGTCTTCGCCGCCCTGGCCGCCCGAGGGGTCTTCGCCGCCCTGGCCGCCCGAGGGGTCTTCGCCGCCCTGGCCGCCCGAGGGGTCTTCGCCGCCCTGGCCGCCCGAGGGGTCTTCGCCGCCCTGGCCGCCCGAGGGGTCTTCGCCGCCCTGGCCGCCCGAGGGGTCTTCGCCGCCCTGGCCGCCCGAGGGGCCGCCCTGGCCGCCCGAGGGGTCTTCGCCGCCCTGGCCGCCCGAGGGGTCTTCGCCGCCCTGGCCGCCCGAGGGGCCGCCCTGGCCGCCCGAGGGGTCTTCGCCGCCCTGGCCGCCCGAGGGGTCTTCGCCGCCCTGGCCGCCCGAGAGGTCTTCTTCGCCCTGGCCGCCCGATGGACTTTACGTCTCGCCCTGGCCGCCCGATGGACTTTGCGTCTCGCCCTGGCCTCCCGATGAACTGTGCGTTTCGCCCTGGCATCCCGATAGACTTTGTGTTTACCCCTGGATGCCCGATAGATTTTTTGTTTTGCCCCGGTCCCCGGTTAAACCCTCACTCCTTGTTCCTGTCTCCCTTCATGGACCTGGCCCACCTTCCCTCCCCCTGATCCTCCACCGTTCCACCTCCCTCCTGAACCTCTTGTATTATATTGTGTTGTGTTTTCTGTGTTTCTTGTTGTTGTCATGGAGCGTCTGGTAGCCGCTCCGTAGAGGGGGGGTTATGTCACAGTGTTGGGTTTGTGTTCCCCTGATGTCCACTAGATGTCCTCCTTTCCCACGGTGTCCTTCACTTATGAACTACATTTCCCACGATCCTTTGTCTCATCATTGCACTCAGCTGTTTCTTATCACTGATCATTGCACTCAGCCAATTCCCCATTATCATTGTCGATTCCCTGTGTATATAACCCTGTCTGTTTCAGTATGTGTCACGGAGTCCTTGTATTATGTCCCCACACTTCCGTTATTTGTATCATTCTGGTTCTCGTTTGTATTTTATGTTTTGGATTGCCTTATTGGACTTTTGACCCCTGCCTGGATGACTAAGAGTTTGGATTGCCCTTTATATTAAACTACTGCTTTTGGATTTTCTGCCTCCAGTGTGTGTTCCGTGACAATATCTTAATAAATGAATGATATTAAGAAAAGGATATATAACGTCTGGAAGTATCTCTTTCAGTAGCTTAGTCGATATAGGGTCTAACATGCATATTGTTGAATTTGAAGATTTAACAAGTTTAGACAATTCTTGATCTCCTTTAGCAAAGAATTAATGGATTTTTCTTTAGGAGTCTATAGCATGACATTTGATGCGATACAGTAGTAGATTGTATGGTTATAATTTTCTCATTAATAGTATCAATCTGGAAAGTAAAGAAATGTATAAAGTCATTACTGCTGTGCTGCTTGGAAACATCTGGAGTTGAAGCTTTATTATTTGTTAATTTAGCCATTGTATCAAATAAATACCTAGGGTTGTGTTTGTTCTCTTCTGAGAGAGTTGAAAAGTAAGCAGATCTAGCAGTTTTTAAGGCCTTTCTGTTTGCAACAAGACTCTTGAGCAACTGTGTCTAAAGTGCTAGAAAAGAGAGAGTCAATAGTTTCTGTTGCAACATCGAGTTCTACAAGAAAGACTCGGAAGGCGAGATGATATCAGACTGACATTTATTTATTAATAGACCAGAAAATGAAAACAAAAATATCGGATGGTAAAGATTTACCATCTACAACTACAGGCCCCGTCCGTAGTTCACATTTCATTGGGTAGCAGACTCTGCATATCCTGCCTGAAGATAAAGGGGAGGTATGGGCCGGGACCATCCTGGTGGTGGTGGGGAGGATGGAGGTGAACGTTTGCGTCATCATCTGCAAACTCAAAGAGTGGTCATACTTACATAATGTTGTCCTACTGTTAGTTTAACTGCTTCTATTGTTCTCATTTGTAAGCCGCTTTGGATAAAAGCGTTTGCTAAATGAATAAATGTAATGTAATGTAAATGTAATGCACCGTGTTGATGATAAACTGGATGTAATTTAAGTAATGATGCTTTTATATGAATATAAATATGATGAACAAGACACCCAAAGTACTGTTATTTATTCCCATTCAAAAGACGTGTGTATCATTCATTATATATATTATAAATATGACAACAGTCAAATAACCCATATATAGATCACATTGTCAGAGAGTTTGGGAATATTCACATATAATTTATACGCATAAAAACATGATATATCAGTTTTAAAATCAAACATTTTAAAAGAGAACATTTCTAACAGGTATCCATCACGCGGTGATCGGTTCTCATGTGTTGTCTGACTCCAATAGAGTTAACTATGTCTGTAAATGCCAATCCAAATGCATCTTCTTCATTATCTACTGTATATTAAAATCACCAACAATAAAGATTTAGTCTGCAGCTAGTACTAATTCTGATAGAAAAATCAGACAGTACAAATGTCAAACGGGATTTATCACTTACTCTTCAGCGAGCTCTTTGCATCGCTGGATTTGAGAGAAGCCACCGCCGCCGTCGAACAGCGAACAGCCAGCCTAGGACAGCGCTGAGGAAGCCGGCCGTCCTTCAGCCATCCGTGCGAGCTACGCTATCCAGCAACGTATCTTTTTTTGCATATTATTCTAAAAGAGCAGCGAGCGTCTTTTTAAAGATGCCTCGCACTTCCTGTGGCTCGTGTAAAGCCCCGCTCAGCGCCGGAGACCGCCACCTGATCTGCGCTCTCTGCCTGGGCCTGGAACACGCAGAGCTCGCCCTCGCGTCCGGGGGCTGCGAGCTCTGTGAGGAGCTTCCGCTGTCGACCCTGTGGGCTCGACTCGAAGTTTTCAACACCACAGCAGTCACTCCGCCCCCTGTGGGACCGCGCAGAAAGAAGCGCCGTTCCCTGAGACAGCCGGAACCTGTGGCCACAGCGACGCGCTCGCCGGAGAACCTCCCTCGAGCCTCGCTCTTGCCTTCCCCACCTCTCCTCACCAACGCGCAGCTGCCGCTTGCGAGCCTCACTGCCGTCGCTTCGGAGGATGAGTCCGAGGGACACGTCACAAGAGACTGCTGCTCTATCCTGGCATCAGACAGCGAGGAATGGTCGCTTCCCTCGGCCTCCTCGTCAATCCAGGAATCCACCCGTACCCGCGCTGGAGCTGACGCGGAACTTATGCGCCTGCTGACGCAAGCTGTTGACCGTCTCGGGCTCGAGTGGTCGCTGCCGAAGGAACCCGCGCCGAACAGGCTCAACGGCTGCTTCCTTCAAAGTCGCCGCCGCTCAGTTTCAGAAACTAGGCCCGCTCCATTCCTGCCGGAACTTCATGCGGAGCTGACGAAGTCATGGAATACACCGTTTTCTGCTAGACTTCAGTCACAGGCCTCCGCGTCGCTCTCCCGAGTGGACGGCGCCGCCGAGAAAGGGTACACAGCGATTCCCACTGTGGAAGAGGCGGTCGAGATGGCAGTCACGGTCAGCCCTCCCGTCTAAAGCCTGCAGAGCCACTTCCGCCTTGGTCGGCCGCGCTTATGCCGCCTCCGGCCAGGCCGCGTCTGCTCTACACTCGATGGCTGTGCTTCAGATCCTGCAAGCCGACCTCCTCCATGAATGGGATGAGAAGGGCCGGGACCCAGCTGCGGTTACGGATTTGAGAAGCGCGACGGATCTCTCTCCCCGCGCCACCAAAGCCGCAGCCCAAGCCATCGGACGAGCCATGGCCGCGTTAACCGTGACGGAGAGGCACCTCTGGTTAACGCTTGCGGATATGAGGGAAACTGAGCGAGCCACCTTTCTGAACGCGCCGCTTTACCCCACTGGTCTCTTCGGCCCAGCGGTGAACGGGATTGTTGACCGCTTCTCTGTGGTGCAAAAGACCAGGCAGGCCATGAACCTCTTCCTGCCGCGACGCTCGAGTTCCGTCACAGGCCACTCTCGCGAGAGACAAAGCTAGCCTCCTGTGCGAACCAGCACCCAGCGTCCAGCACAGCCTCAGCCTCAGCCTTCGCAGCAACGTCAGGGCGGCCGCCCTAGATTGCGCTCAGACAGCCGTCACAGACCGCCGCCCCCCAGAGGGCCTCGGCAAAGAATCACGCTGAAGTCCGAGCATGCGAAGCCCTCCTAACAGCGAGAGAGAAAAGACGCGCGTGTCCCGCTGCGGCCGGACCGCCGTCAAAGTTCATTCCCCTGTCAGTCCCCTTCGAACGGGCTACTGCAGTGGTTCAACTAGCAGCCAACGAGCCGGTTTATTCACCCTCTCGCCTGCACACAAACGCCGTTTTCACGGCAACCCAGAGAAATCTCAAAAAGAGTATAATGTCTGGTCCGGCTCACGCCGTCAGTGCTTTAAGTGTAGTGAATGTGCCCACGCCCCAGTGTTCACCCCTACACATAAGCACTCCAAATCCCGTGTCACTCACAGAGCACACTCTCATAAAGCGCAGAAAAGACGCTCGAGTGTTGAATGTAAGAAATGTGTCCACAGGTCTGTGCCCACTATCTGCCCGCTCTGTTACACGATCAAAGAAGCAGGTTATGAACGTAAGTCTCGTGCCCGCCAGAGAGCGCTCACGCTTGCTAACACAAACCTCCCCCCAGGCCCCGCCTGCGCGTTTAAGTGTTATCACAAAACACAGGGCGTTAATAAAGCGCTCCCCATCTATTATAATCGAGGCGTCAGATACAGTTGTAAGTCTCGTGCCCGCGTGCGCGCGCTCACGCTTACAGAGAGCTCTTCCGCCCAGAGCGCTGCTCGCGCGTCAAAGTGTGGTAAAAGTATGTTCCCCATCCCTTATGATTGGGACATCTCACATAAGTCAGCCGAGCTGTCAGCGAGCGGCCATTGCCCAGAACCGAGAGCGCGCGCGCCGCGCTCAAGGCTCCGGTTCAGTTTCACAAGCCCGCAAATGGCGGCGGTCTGAACCCGGAGGCCATTCGCCCCCTAGCGGCTCACATAGCTGCGTGGGAAACTATCCCAGGGATTTCAGAATGGGTGTTGAGCACAATAAAGCAGGGCTATACACTTCAATTTATTCGCCGTCCCCAGCGCTTTCAAGCCCGGACCGCGACGATAGTGAATGCAGAAGTAGCACAGCTACTTCACGCAGAAATAGCAAAGCTGCTGTGCAAAGGGGCTATAGAAAAGGTACAATATCAGGCTTTTACAGCCGATATTTTCTCGTACCCAAGAAGGACGGAGCCTTCAGACCTATCCTAGATCAGAGATATTTGAACAAAGTGCTTGCAAAAAGACCGTTCAAAATGCTTACGACCAGGAAAATCCTCGCGCACGTTCGCCCGAGGGGCTGGTTTATTTGTCTAGATCTGAAGGATGCCTATTTTCAGATTCAGATAGTACCCCGTCACAGGCAATTTTTGAGATTCGCCTTCGACGGTCAGGCATATCAATACACCGTCCTGCCGTTCGGCCTGTCCCTGGCACCCCGTACATTTACGGCGCTCGCCCCCCTGAGAAGTCAGGGGCTGCGCATAATGAACTATCTGGACGATTGGCTGATATTGGCACAGTCAGAGACAGAACTACTATCTCACAGAACAGTGCTTCTCAGTCATCTGGAAAGCTTGGGTCTCACGGTCAACTGGACCAAGAGCTCATTACTGCCCATCCAGTCAATTTCCTTTTTAGGAATAGAACTGGACTCGGTGACCATGACGGCTCGTTTATCGACACAGCGCGCGCGCCGTGTTCGCCACCTAGCCGCATCTTTCCAGAAGGGCAGCTTTCTCCCTTTGAAAACATTTCAAAGGATGTTGGGCTGTATGGCATCAGCTGCAGCGGTGCTCCAGCTGGGCCTACTGCGCATGCTCCCGCTCCAACGCTGGTTGAACGCTCGCGCGCCTCGCCGAGCCTGGGTGTCTGGCGGCCAGAAAATCAGAGTGACTCAGACCTGCATAAAAGCTCTGCAGCCCTGGTTAGTGGCCGACTGGTACCAGAAGGGAGTAATGATGGGAACCATCTCTTATCGGAAGGTCATCTCGACCCAGGTTTGGCCCAGCCTCCCGCTATATGCTTTCCCTCCAGTCTCTCTGTTGCCACAGGTGATCAAGAGGATCAGGGAAACGCGCCACTCGGTGCTCCTCATAGCCCCGCGTTGGGAAAATCAGACTTGGTTCCCGGAACTGGCACGGCTGTCACATACAGCTCCGTGGCCGATTCCGGTGAGGGCAGATCTCCTCTCTCAGGCTCGCGGCACGATCTGGCATCCCCATCCAGAGCGCTGGTCTCTGCATGCATGGTTGATCAACGGGTACTCGTTGCCCTGCCAGAAGGAGTGATGAACATGATCACGCAGTCTAGAGCCCCTTCCACGAGAAGGCTCTACGCGTCTAAATGGTCGGTGTTCTCTGGATGGTGCACCGACAGAGGTCTGCTCACCTTCCTACAAGAGCTGTTGGATAAGGGAAGGTCCCCATCCGCGCTCAAAGTATACGTGGCGGCCGTGGCAGCGTTTGCAGAATCGACGCACGGCCAGTCACTGGGAAGACATGAGAAGGATGAATCCGCCGCGCCCCCCGTCGGTTCCCATGTGGGATCTTTCATTGGTCCTCGAGGCCCTGAAAGCTTTTCCATTTGAACCACTAGACTCCGTGGGGTTGAAATATCTATCACTAAATACCGTTTTTCTGACTGCACTGTCGTCAGTAAAACGTGTAGGGGATCTGCACGCGCTGTCTGTCAGCGCGTCGTGTCTTGAGTTCGGACCAAATGACTCTAAAGTCATCCTCAGACCTAGACATGGTTATGTCCCTAAAGTTATGGGCACTCCATTCAGAGCAAAAGTTATTTCGCTGTCAGCTCTCCCATTATCTGACAGCGAAAGTGATGTGAATCTCCTCTGCCCTGTCAGAGCGCTGAGGTTTTACATTACGCGCTACGCCTCCTTCAGGCGTTCGGAACAGCTTTTCGTTTCGTTTGGTGGGCGCGCCAAGGGGCTCGCCTCCTCGAAACAGAGCCTGTCCAGATGGATAGTGGACGCTATAGCGGCAGCTTACGCGTCAAAAGGTCTGCAATGCCCTCTGGGCATCAGGGCTCATTCCACGAGAGGCGTGGCCTCGTCGTGGGCATGGTCCAGTGGAATTTCTATCCATGACATATGTGTAGCGGCGGGCTGGAGCTCCCCGTCTACCTTTGTCAGGTTTTATAACCTAGAAGTTCCTGCCTTGCAGGCTAAACTGTTGTCAGTCTGAAAAAGAGGTGTATTCTGCCCAGATCTCCTGCTCAGATCACTTTCATGACTCAGCTCTCCTGGTTGAGCTGCACTAAGTGGGGTATGTGCCATATGACTATACAGACCGGCGCGCTGCTCTGTATTCCCTATGTGTGCTTATGTACAAGTGATGGCCCGCGTGGCTGGCCACCTTATTTTTTCCACTTATGGGGTTCCCCTCTAGCTCGGGGTCTCATGTGGATGCTTGGCGCGCACGGCGTTGACAAAGTGTTCCCGTAGCGTAAGCTAAACTTACGCAATACGAGAGAACCTCTCGTAAGAGAACGATACTCGGTTACTAACGTAACCTTGGTTCTCTCTAGAGAGGGAACGAGTATGCGTAACCGGCCGTGCTGGCGCCACGAGCGACTTCGCTTCAGTCGTCGAAAAACCATAGAATTCAGCCTACAGCCCCTATTTTATACGCTAAGCCACGCCTATCTGGCGGGCTGTGACGCTATAAAGGCGCGGGCGCCCTTCATTGGGCGTGACGTCACGCCGGGCTCACTGGTAGGCTGCAGCAGTTGCCCGCAGGGCAGCCAATGAGCACGCGAGATGGCCTGCTCTAGGTCTGCTAGCTGCTGCACTGCGTTGACAAGGAATACAAAATTAAGGATAATTTTTTGGCTTCAGTATCTCGAGAAGATGAATCTTTCCCGTAGCGTAAGCTAAACTTACGCAATACTCGTTCCCTCTCTAGAGAGAACCGAGGTTACGTTAGTAACCGAGTATCGATTTATCACTTACGCTAGATAACGTTACATAAAGCACCATCACTTCAAAAATACTTATACTTGAAACTAGACCTCTGAGTAATACTGGCAATATTACTATAAATTACAGCAACAACTCCCCTTTACCTTTCAGACGAGGCTCATTTTTATAACAGTAATCTTGGGGGGTGGACTCTGGCCTGGTAATACCAAACTCTGCTACTTCATTTTGCTTCATAGACAGAGTCTGGAATGGCATCATTGAAAAGTGTTTTCTTTAGCGCGGGGGGGGGGGGGGTGCTTGTCTGAAGTATAAAATCATTATTACCCGTAAGCCAATCACATAATTGGTTATGACGTTTGTTATTCGCCAGCTCAGCCGCATCGAACTTCCACTGTAAACACATGTATGATCCGAGAACGAAACCATCGAGTGAAACGGAGTGTACATGGCTGACTAAGTTTTGCTGCCTCCTTAACCTGATCCTCCATGAGTGTAACCAAGGGGGACACAATCACAACTATCGCCTTGCCGGCCTTTGGCCTCCCCAGTTTCTCGCTGACGATCGTTAATATTTGATAAATTAAACTTTTACCAAAACCTGTCGGGAGTAGAGCCACGACATCACCTCCATTCAAAATGTTTACCAAACACTCTTCTTGTTTGGCTTTCAGTTTGGAAATGCCAGGAATATTCTCCATAACAGAGCGAATTGCGTCCTGTGTCTCCATATTCGCGGTCGTTTGATCGCCAATTTCCCCAATCTTAAACTCGGTGCTTAGCGTCTACGTCACGGCACTCAGCCCGCCCTCTGTTCGTTGATTGGCCGGCTGTTTTCAGGCCAGAGGAAAACTGTCATTGTCTCAACAAACATGTCGATGTCTCAGACTAAGTACAGAAGCGAAATGAATTTGAGCGGAGAACAAAGTCTGACGTAGTCAGGCAAGGTGGACTCATTTAAAGTAATGTAATCATCTGGTTTTAGACAGGGTTCGGTCAAACACAGCATATCTAGGTTATAATCTGTAATCATATAATTTACAAAAAGTGCTTCTGAAGAAAGGGATCATATATTTAGCTTTATCATTTGTTCATCTGTATTATATCTATTTTTTTTATTCGTTGAACATCAATAAAAAAAATTACCCTTAAATGGGTTTCGGAGTTTTTTGCATTTACTAATTCGAGGAAAAGCCACAGTCTCTGTGTGGTGATATCTAGGTGAAAGAGTCTCGATGTGATGGGATTTATCTGACCTCAGTGACGTGAGACAGCTGGCAGACGGTCGGTTTAGCCAGTCTGTCTGCTTCCTGACCTGAGCCCCAGATTGTCATGTTTGAAGACTATGTGCCATTTTACTAGAGAGAAAAGCAACATCTCTTTTAAAACAGTTAAGGTCTTCCCCCAAAACTTTTCCAATTGTCTATAATCCTTATATTATTCTGCGGACACTACTTAGACAGCCAGCCATTGAGTGAGGACAGTCTACTAAATATCTCATCACTCCAGCAAACAGGAAGGGGGACAGAGCAAATTACAGTGCCTGACATCGTTCTTGCGAGTTCACACACCTCTTTAATGTTAATTTTAGTGATCTGTGACTGGTGAGGTCGGACATCATTAGTGCCGATGTTAATAATAAGTATGTTAAGCAGTTTTAGCTTTGATCTCAGACGCTCTGGCTCCCGGCAAACATGTGACTATTGTGGCTGGTGTTTCTATTCACAGCACTTTCAACAGGATTCTTAGTGGGTGCGTCAATGAGTGGGGAGAACCTGTTTGATGTTCTAATCGGAATGGAACAACTGTGTTTTTTTTTTTTGCTCAGTACAGGGTATCTGCACACTTTTTAAAGTCAAATTTAAGGCTTTTTAAGACCTTTTTAAGACCTGAAGAAATCAAAATTAATACCTAACATTAGGGGTGGGCAATATTGACAAAAATATATTCTCAATATTTTCAAAGTTTTGTTGATGATAATTAGATTATATTTTACTGATTGTGTTTGTGTGCTGGTACCATGGATGGTTTAGGCCTGTTGTTGACAGGTATTCATATTTTTTTGACATATGTTGACATATGATATTCATATTTTTCATATTCTATGCAGTGGTCAGTTCACAGCAGTGAAAGAAATTAACATTTTTCATTAAAGGGCAATATTTGCAACCTTAAATTGAGTTCCAGGGGCATTTTCACCCATATATGGACTTTATTTTTTTACTTAGAGGTATTCGTCACATTTTATCTCAAATTCTAACATTCAAATTCAATTATATTACAATAATAACACAATACCACTATAACCAGTTAAATTAAATCATTAAATCAAAATCCATCTTTGCAGTGCAGAGGAGACACAGAAGCGGCATCAGAACGTGCATAAATATATTTACATTCCATTTACAATTGCATAAATAAAGCTATGAGATATTCAATTTTTTCAATTCTTCATTCAATATTTAAATATGAACTGATTTCTAGTTATAACATTTTAATTACAGGGTACTTTAATTGTGAAACTAAACCTGCCAGTAGGCTGCGGCAAGTCACTGTCTCAGGGAGTCATTCATTCAACCGATTTTTTCAAACGGCCGATTCATTCAGGAAATGCAAGTGATTGTTTATTGAATCGTTAAAATGATTCGTTCAAAACGCGGATTTCAGTCAAGAAATCATCGCTGTCTTTTGCATTGAGACTCTGCAACGGTTTCATTTTGAAATTCTCGTAAGCGAAATAAAGGGAAAACAAACAATATCGTTTATAAAATGTAACTCACAATGTTCATTTAACTGTTATATAAAATAAATATCATATTTGCTATTGTGCACGGGAAAACAGCCCTCTTGCTGATGTAATATTGTATGATAACAACATATGATATATAAAATACAAAAAACTTTATACGTCTTTTAGGGAACATACCTATAACTGCACTGACACATCACGCAGTGAAAGCAAGCATGAGAGACAATGCGATGTCAGCTCGCAGTGCGCCCTCGTACATAGTTAAAGTAAAACAATGATTACAATATCATAATAGACAATACACATCGCACACCACTACACATAAAGAATGAACTTACAATTGAACTGATATTAACCAGCTTTCTTCTTCTCTCCTGCTGTTTCACAGGAGATGTCACATGAACGAAGAAATCCACAAAGAACGAATAATAAATAAAAAAGGACGCTAATTAGATCGTTGTAATTTGGAAAACATTTAGATATGTCTAAGTCAAACTGCCATCGATATTTTAAGACCTTTCATAAGTAAAAATATGACTTTTTAAGACTTTTATGGCCTTACATTTTTTAAATCTAATATAAACTTTTTAAGGACCCGCGGACACCCTGTCTGCAACTAGAACTGTTCTAGGGGGTTTGATAGGCTAGTCACATCCAAAGTAGTCAAGTCAAGTCATCCTCATTTATATAGCGCTTTTAACAATCTAGATTGTTTCCAAGCAGCTTTACAGAGATAAACATATAATTTAAGGTAACAGAGATTGGTTTAGTTTTATAGTGGTTCTTGAAAAATGATTTTTCCAGCTAAAGTTAGTTTTGATTGATTCACTTCCGTCTAAATGATAGTTTGTTATTAAATTAGGGGCCGCTAAGACGACACCGTTCTCTCTAAACAGACTTTAAACGCGAACCTGTGATAGACGCTGATGGCGTTCACATGCGCATTAAGAATTGATTCTATAGTTATGTGCGTTTGAATATATGTGCGCAGGTTTGTGATTCCTTACAAACCATGCCTAAACAAACTACTTGTCTTGTCTATAAATTTTGATGCAGAATTTGATTTTATCTTATCACTTCGGGTAGGTACGCGAACCGAAAAATTCCACAACGCTTTATCTGTAGAGTGGTATAGGGATCCTCCATAGGGAGAGGCTAGTTGGCACTTCAGCACTGCATTGTCATCAGGTCCAGGCGAAAGTCCTTCGTCAGATCTGGAAACGGCCTGGATCCAGCAGGCTGCGGGAAACCTCGGGATAAACAAAGACACTAAAATTAGCATAGATGCCATTCTTCTTATGATGTAACGAGTACCGTATTTTCCGCATTATAAGGCGCACTTAAAAGCCTTTAATTTTCTCAAAAAACGACAGTGCGCCTTATAATCCGGAGCGCCTTATATATGGATCAATTGGTTAATTGGACCAATTGGTTAATAACGCTCCGCGTTATTAAATTCGCCCGCGAACTCACGCTCGTGTCCATCTTATGCCCGCTCTGTCACACGGCCAGTTCAACCTCGTATAAATCAGGTTATGTGTGTAAGTCACGTGCCTGCTCACGAGCGCTCACTCTTACTAACAGACATACGAACAGACACACTGTGCTTGCACGTCACAGAATGTTCATAAAGCGTTCCCCGTTCATAGTAACCGGGTCGTCTCATTCAAAACAGCCAGCTGTTACTGTCAGCGAGCCGCCGCACATGAATACTCATGTCAGGCTGCGATTGTAAGTTACGTGCCCGCCCCAGCGTGCTCACGCTTACTAATAAACGCCTCGCCTCCGGCGCCGCGCACTCGCTACATTCCCTTTAGCATCTAGTGGATACATAACGCAAACCCAGTCAAACGTTTGACTGCAGTATCTTATGCGCCTTATAATCCGGTGCGCCCTATATACAGTTAATGTTCTAAATTAGGTCATTCATTGAAGGTGCGCCTTATAATCCGGTGCGCCTTATAGTGCGTAAAATACGGTACATCAGGATTTAAGGGAAGTGTTTAGCATTTATGCATAGACTTTTGTGCAAGACAACTATTACAGAAATCTTCATTAAGCTTTTTAACAGAAACACAGTTATTTTACGTACATTTCCTGATTTTTGTACTAAAAACATGCAGTTAACTACAGGCATGATTTACTGTGACTATACGTCATTGCATCAGCAACTACACAGTTACTGTCTGTTAAATAAAGCTACATGTAGCATTTCTTCAGTGTTTCTCTGCACATCCTGGAATGAAGCACAGGCTCTACACTTCAACACAATGGTGACACACAAAACAGACAATTCAGAAACACTTTACATCCCAACAGAACATTAAACAGTAACAGATCTCTCAAGATCTCTGCATCTTCACTTATTACTTTTTTTCTTTCATACTAACATTCTTATTGAGAATTAACAGAGGTTTAGACGTTGATGTTTTATTGTAAATAATAAAGTTTGATGTCACCATGATGGAGATCAGTGTTCGCTTTAGTTGGGCTCTTGACCCTTTATTTTTTTACATTGATTTTTCTCTGGCTGCTTTAACTGCGTGTCTGTGATACATATTTGTTATTGTAGAAATCCAAAAGAAACTCAGATAAGAAGATCTTGGTCACTTATTAGTGAAAAAGGTCATCATGTAGTTGCCTGCTTTATTGATACCACCTGAAGTGTAATATCTGAATAAATTGTTAAATATTAATTTTGCGTGCCAATACTGTTAAAGAAGGTACTGCAGTGCTGTGATACTCAGATTTTATGTCATTATACAGATTTTAAGTCATTATACAGAGAATGTTTTGACAGGATCATACAGACATCAAGAATCAGCGTATGAATCGCAACAATGGTGACAATGAAAAAAAATCTGATCAACTCTGAACTACTATAAAGAGATGCATGTGTCGATTATTTATGTCTCTATACTCCTGAAAAATAAACCAGTTCAAAACATTTTTTTTAAAATAAATATTTCTCAAATTTCAGATTGTTACGGAGCCCCCCTAGTCCCACTTTGTAAAAAAAAAAATTAGAACTATCTCGTGGCCTCAAGATAGTAACTCGTGGCCTCAAGATAGTAACTCATGGCCTCAAGATAGTAACTCGTGGCCTCAAGATAGTAATTCGTGGCCTCAAGATAGTAACTCGTGGCCTCAAGATATACTAACTCGTGGCCTTGAGATAGTAACTCGTGGCCTCAAGATAAGTGTATATAAAAGGAGAATGCACAATGGAGCAGCTTTTCTCCCCAAAGCAGAAAGTGCACGCTAAAGCTGCCAACCCGCTTAAGGCACTTCTTGTCAGGCTAATAGCTATGGATAGAGAGCATTTGATAAAGTTGAATTTTAATTTAGGGATGCGTTACCAGGATATACTGAACACACTTGCTATGCAAGGGATTATTGTCAGTAAAAGGCAGTTAAAGGAACACTCCACCGTTTTTTGAAATTGGGGTTATTCACTGTCTCCCCTACATTTAGATTGGTGGGCAAATGCATTTTTGTCTCAGTGCATGCAAATTGTCTTAGTCTGGCAGCGCCACCGAAGTAGCAGGCGAAGCACTGATAAATTTGTAAAATCTGACCATCAGAATGAAGATGCCACAGTCATTCCCGTAAGGTTGTCAAGTCAAGTCAAGTCAAGTCATCCTCATTTATATAGCGCTTTTAACAATGTAGATTGTTTCAAAGTAGCTTTACAGAGATAAACATATAATTTAAGGTAACAGAGATTGGTTTGGTTGTATAGTGGCTCTTGAAAAATGTTTTTTTCCAGCTAAAGTTAGTTTTGATTGATTCACTTCCGTCTAAATGATCATTTGTTATTAAATTAGGGGCCGCTAAGACGACACCGTTCTCTCTAAACAGACTTTAAACGTGAACCTGTGATAGACGCTGATGGCGTTCACATGCGCATTAAGAATTGATTCTATAGTTATGTGCGTTTGAATATATGTGCGCAGGTTTGTAATTCCTTACAAACCATGCCTAAACAAACTACTTGTCTATAAATTTTGATGCAGAATTTGATTTTATCTTATCACTTTGGGTAGGTACGCGAACCGAAAAATTCCGCAACGCTTTATCTGTAGAGTGGTATAGGGATCCTCCATAGGGAGAGGCTAGTTGGCACTTCAGCACTGGATTGTCATCAGGTCCAGGCGAAAGTCCTTCGTCAGATCTGGAAACGGCCTGGATCCAGCAGGATGCGGGAAAACCTCGGGATAAACAAAGACACTAAAATTAGCATAGATGCCATTCTTCTTATGATGTAACGAGTACATCAGGATTTGAGGGAAGTGTTCCCAGTTTCGGCTGACCTAATCTAAGCAGCCTAATATTGAATTATAGAAGTCTATAGAGTTTTATGTGAATGCTAGGTCAAAGAGATGTGTTTTTAGTCTAGCTTTGAACTGACAGACTGTGTCTGCTTCCCGGACAATGTTAGGAAGATTGTTCCAAAGTTTTGGTGCTAAATAGGAAAAGGATCTACCGCCAGCAGTCGATTTATATATTCTAGGTATTATCAACTGGCCGGAGTTTTGAGATCGCAATAGACGTGAAGGACTATAATGCGTTAAGAGCTCGCTCAAGTACTGGGGAGCTAAACCATTTAGTGCTTTTTAAGTAATCAGCAATATTTTAAAATGTATACGATGTTTAATAGGGAGCCAATGCAGAACTCTAGCCCTGCGTTTTGAACTAGCTGTAGTTTGTTTATTAAGCGTGCAGGGCAACCACCCAGTAGAGCATTACAATAATCTAGCCTTGATGTCATGAACGCATGAACTAATTGTTCCGCATTTGTCAATGAGAGCATATGACGTAATTTAGATATATTTTTAAGATTGAAAAATGCTGTTTTACAGACACTAGACACGTGACTTTCAAATGAAAGATTGGTATCAAACAGCACACCCAGGTTCCTAACTGACGACGAAGACTTAACAGAGCAGCCATCAAGTGTTAAACAGTATTTTAGGTTATTACGTGTGGAAGTTTTTTTCCAATAAATAGAATCTCTGTTTTTTCAGAATTTAGTAGTAGGAAATTACTAGTCATCCAATTTTTTATATCAACTATGCATTCCGATAATTTTGTGAATTGGTGAGTTTCGTTAGGTTTGGAAGAAATATAGAGCTGAGTATCATCAGCATAACAGTGAAAGCTAATTCCATGTTTCCTAATGATATCTCCTAAAGGTAGCATGTACAGAGTGAAAAGCAGCGGTCCGAGAACTGAGCCTTGTGGTACGCCATACTGAGCTTGTGATTGATAAGACATATCTTCATTTACTGCTACAAACTGATAGCGGTCAGATAAATATGATTTAAACCATGCTAATGCAATTCCACTAATGCCAACATAGTTTTTTAGTCTATTTAAGAGAATGCTGTGGTCAATGGTGTCAAATGCAGCACTAAGATCAAGTAACACTAATAAAGATACAACCACGATCGGATGATGAGAGCAAATTATTTGTGACTCTAATGAGAGCTGTCTCAGTGCTATGGTGCGGTCTAAATCCTGACTGGAAATCCTCGCAGATACCATTTCTTTCAAGAAAGGAACACAGTTGTGAGGATACTGCTTTTTTTAATATCTCTGATAGAAAAGGTAGATTTGAGATCGGCCTGTAATTGACTAATTCTGTAGGATCAAGTTGCGTTTTTTTAACAAGGGGTTTAATCATAGCCAGCTTAAAGGTTTTTAGTACGTATCCTAGAAACAAAGATGAATTAATGATGTTAAGAAGAGGATCTATGACTTCTGGAAGCATCTCTTTCAGTAGTTTAGTCGGTATAGGGTCTAACATACATGTTGTCGATTTAGATGAATTAACGAGTTTGCAAAATTCTTCCTCTCCTATGGCAACAAATGAATCAAATTTTACCTCAGGGAGACTATAATGCACTCCCTGATGCGATGCTGTAGTAGACGGTTGCATAGTTATAATTTTATCCCTGATATTATGAATCATGTAAGTGAAGAAGTTCATAAAGTCATTACTGCTGTGTTTCTTGGAAACTTCTGGGCTTGAAGCTTTCTTTTTCGTTAGTGTAGCCACTTTTTCAAATAAATACCTAGGATTATGTTTATTTTCTTCTAATAGGGTTGAAAAATAAGCAGATCTAGCAGCTTTTAAAGCCTCTATGTAAGCAATCGAGCTCTCCTTCCATGAAATCCGAAATACCTCTAGTTTTGTTTTCTTCCGGTTGCGCTCCATTTTTCTGGCTGCTCTCTTAAGGGCCCGGGTGTACTCGTTGTACCACGGCGTTGGACTATTTTCTTTAATCTTCTTTAAGCGCAACAGAGCAACTGTGTCTAAAGTGCTGGAAAGGAGAGAGTTATAAGTTTCTGTTGCAATATCAAGTTCTTCTAAGCTATCTGGGATGCTGAGACGATGAAACTGATTAGGAAGATTATTGATAAAGCAATCTTTAGTGGCAGAAGTGACAGGTCTAACATACTTGTAACACGGAGTTGGCTTTGCAGCCTTGGCTAAATGTAATTTACATGAGACTAGATAATGATCTGAGATGTCGTCGCTCTCCTGCAGAATTTCAACAGCATCAACATTGATTCCATGTGATAATATTAGATCTAGAGTATGATTACGACAATGAGTAGGTCCTGACACGTGTTGTCTAACTCCAATTGAGTTTACAATGTCTTTAAATCCCAATCCCAATCCATCTTTTTCATTATCTACATGTATATTAAAATCACCAACAAGTAGGACTTTATCTGCAGTCAATACTAATTCTGATAGAAAGTCAGCAAATTCTTTGATAAAATCTTACTGGTGCTCTGGTGGCCTGTATACAGTTGCCAGCAGAATTCTCAAAATTGATTTGTCGTTTGCATTATATATTTTTACATTAATCACCAACACTTCAAAATAAGTATATTTAAAACTAGATTTTTTAGTGGTTTTGAAAATATTACTATAAATTACAGCAACACCTCCCCCTTTGCCTTTCAGGCGAGGTTCATGTTTATAACAGTAATCTTGGGGGGTGGACTCATTTAAAGTAATGTAATCGTTTGGTTTTAGCCAGGTTTCTGTCATACACAGCACATCTAGGTTATAATCTGAAATCATATCATTAACTATGAGCGCTTTTGAAGTAAGGGATCGGATATTCAGCAACCCAAGCTTTATCGTTTGTTCATCTGTATTATATCTATTTTTTATTTGTTGAATATCAATAACATTTTTAACCTTAGATCGGTTTGGAAGTTTTTTGGATTTCCAAATTCGGGGAACAGACAGTCTCTATATGATGATATCTAGGTGAAAGAGGCTCTATGTGTTGGGATTTATCTGACCTTGGTGACGCGAGGCCGCTAGCAGACGGTCGGTTTAGCCAGTCTGTCTGCTTCCTGACCTGAGCCCCAGATTGTCATGTTTTGTCTCTAAGACTATGAGCCATATTACTAGAGAGAAGAGCAGCACCATCCCAGGAGGGATGAATACCATCTCTTTTCAACAGGTCAGGTTTGCCCCAAAAACTTTTCCAATTGTCTATGAATTCTATATTACGTATTTCTAGTAGTATCTAGACCAGAGTCCTGCACGGGTCCTGTTTGATAAACCCGAACCTGCCCCGCACTCGCAGTTATTAACAGAACACCCGACCCGATATCCGACAGAAACACTAATTTTAGTGTTTCTAAATATTAGTTTTTCTATTATTCCTACATGACGTATTGTTAACGTTAGACAAAAAAAAAAAAAAAATCTCATAAGCCTATAACACATTAAAACCAACATTAGTCATTCTGAGTCAATGCAATTAATTAAACATTGTAAAACCGTAAAAGTCACCTGGGAGATGAGAGTGGAGAGAGAGGGAGAGACTGAGACTCGGAAGCCAGTCAACACGTGGAAGCTCCGATTGAAAAGTGGATCACGAGAGGTTTCGGAGCTGGATGGACCGGGAGGTTCGGACAAATACCACGACGCGCCAGACCACGCCCATCCACCTGTCGTTGAATAACATGGGGGATCAGGACGGCCCCAAGGTCCTCCTAGACCTGTTTAAAAAGATCGCGGAAGCAGTTGGGTGGCCACGAGATCAATGGCCAGTGCGCCTCATCCCCCTTCTGTCTGGCAAGGCACAAGTCGCTGCCTAAAAACTGCCTGTCCAGAACCTCCTGGTCTTCGACGATCTAAAACGGACATCTTACAGTGGGTCGCAACATTGCCAGCCATTCCACTCCCTGAACCTGGGCGAAAGTGGCCGACCCTTCGTGATGGCCCAACAGCTTTGGGACTCCTGCCGCAAATGGCTCTTAGCTCAAGAAAATCATCAACCTGGTAGTACTGGAGCAGTTCGTCACTCTCCTGGCCAGGAAGACCGCAGAGTGGGTTTTAGTGCCCACTCTGAAGATCAGAAGATCAGCTTCACAGGGGACGCGATCGAAAAACTTTAAATCCTTCATTTTAAAATATGCTGCTATATTCATATTGTTTTATCGTTCATGTAAAATTAGCGTTACCTTGTCTTTATCTGAAAAAATATGATTACCAGTGTGCACGAAATCACCAGATTACTGATCAATTACTTCAATTACCTATTGAAATGTTTACTTCTTTATTCTTATATTTTTAAACAATTACTTTGTGGAAAATACTGTAATAGGATTGCAGATTCAAGAAGTTGCCATCTAAAGTATAAGCATGTTTATTTTAAGGATTTGTTTTCTGATTTATTTTCTAATTTATTAAATATTGATTAAAATAAATATAGAGTATATATATAAAAAATACATCGGCTTTATATCGGCCATCAGCCACCCTGTTCTCTAAGATATCGGCATCGGCAATCAAAAAAACAATATCGGTCGACCACTACTGTCAACTGTCAACCCGCACCTCCGACATCCGCTAATTCTGGGAACCAATTGGCCTGCTTCTAGTGATTTATTGTGGTATTTATGTGTGGGAGTTTCTTGTGGAAATAAAAAGCATGAGAGGGGAGGAGCAGTGCAGATTGGAGAGGCGGAGCCAGGACCACTGGGATCTGGTCCAGGGGAACAGAGCGCAACAGGGAGGCTGATCCTCTAGGAGCGTGATGACTTTCGCCTGGAGCAGTCACAGGATGAGTCTTTAAAACACGCATTTGAACAGGTCCGTTCTATCGACGGTCAGCCCCTCCAACCCGGGACAGTTAGGACAAACAACAACATTAAACCATCTCATGGTCCATTTTTCACATTCAAGAGAATGTGCGTAGGTGGTGCGCGTCTTGTTGTGAATGTCAGCTGGTATATCCACCGGTCTCCCCAAAAGTGCCTTTGCGACCCCTTCAGTTAATGCAGGTCCCCTTAGGAAGAATTGGCATGGACATCATCTGCCATTAGAATGATCTGCACGGGGGCATCTCTTTGCATTAGTGATAGTGGACAATGCAAAGCGATACCCGAAGCTGTGGCAGGGGAACATCTCATCTAAGAGTGTCGCGGACGCATTGTTTCACTTGATCTCCTGAGTGGGGATCCCAAAAGAGATCCTCACTGATCAAGGCACGGCGTTTACTAAACGCTTACTATTTATTTTTACAGGGACAATGCACAATTAAGAGTAATTGCACCAGAGTTAGCTAAAAGCAAATTTACATCTGCTGTCCCTGGGCAGGTAAACAAATTGAATTACATACAATATTACATATACACCACATAAAACATCACAATACATATGTCCAGGAATGCAAGATTTACAAAATCAGTATATAAAAACAAAGAATTTACAACACAGTCATTAGTGGTTGCAGATTTGTTCTGATAGTGGCCAATACTTAAGCTTGGTTTTAAAAACTGTGAAGCTATCTATGTTTATAGGTAAGGTTTATAAGGTTTATAGGTAAGGTTTATAGGGAAGCTAAATTTATGAAAGGTAATTCCATATCCCCACTACTCTAACCAAAAAAGCTTTTTGACCAAAAACTATTTTTCTATACTGCTGTACCAAATCTCTCCTAGCAGATGCTCTAGTCCTACCGGCACATCCGTTATGGGCCAGGCATCCCTTAAGAGTTGTGCATCAGGCATTCATCAGTGTAAAATACAAAATTATTAAAACTTTAAACATGAAACTTTATCATCATAATACATGGATGATAGTCCCTTGGTTTTTTGATTAAAGTTTGGATGCATGTCAATAGTTCTGAAATCTTCTCTGTAAGGCTGACTATTTCCCTGCAATTAACACATGTGAAACCCTTCATCGCTGACAGAGAAGGCTATACTAAACATGTGGCAGGCAGTGCAAGTGACAATAACAGGAGAAGATGACATGACTAAACGTTTGTTGACTGATCCAACTCACCAGAGTTGTTTGATTGACTCATAAAAAAGTAAGCACGGATGGCAGGTTAACAGGCTAGCGAAATTCTAACATGCTAGCAATAGTGATTTAGATTAAAAGCTAGCGATGTCAGATTAATGTTATAGGCAATATTAGACTATACCAGATATATGATGAGGAGTAAGTTATATTTAGCAATATAAACAACAGGAAACAAAGCTATACGGAGCTACAAACAAGAACCACTCAGCAGTGAGGCAAGGGACCTTCTGTCACAGGTGAAAAAGAAGCTGTGGGTTTCCTGAAGTCTGGTCTCTCAACCAAGGTTGTCAAGATCATTTTAAACTATAGAGCTGTCTCCACGAGGAAACTTTATGCCTTATGCCCGGTTCACCCACACTTTCACTCTGCACGAGGATGTGGTCTGGCAAAGCTCTCCAGGAGCGGACCGCATGCAGCAATGCAGTGAACGTTATCGCTATGGTACATGTGCTGAATTAAAGTGACAATGATTGACACGTTCTTATTTATATAAAGCACAATATAATAATTTAATATATCTCTGTACCAGTTGTAGGGACAGTGACTTTTGTAGGGAAATGATTAACTCAAGGGGGAATAATATTCATGAGATGATGAATATGCATTATCGTATACACAAATTAGATTATCCCAAATAGGGAATAGGTTAAGCCTCACCGTATATGAATCATTAACACGATTGCTCGTATTAATTATTAATATAGGTCGGTAAAATCAGATTAATTATCAGGGTAAATTTTCATGTGATTTAAATTTAGTTTGTTAAGCAATCTGTATCTGACTGGAGGCGAAGCTTCCTTATCACAACTTATTTTCGTGTAAGGCACTTTAGATATTTCAATAGTTAAACCAAATAGAGCTTGTAGCTTAAATCAACATTTTCAGGGACTTCAAGTTTATGGAACAATGAGACAGATTCAATTCAAAGGATTATGGAATTTAATAAAGCAAGACTAAAGATTACATAAACTACTTAAATCACGCAGGAGTAAATATTCAGAGCAAAACCAACAATTACAAAGAAAAACAAAATGATTGCAATACGAAATATTAGAGAGAGAAAGCTAGAGGGTGAGAGAGAGAGAGAGAGAGAAAGCTAGAGGGTGAGAGAGATAGAGAGAGAGAGAGAGAGAGAGAGAGAGAGAGAGAGAGAAAGCTAGAGGGTGAGAGAGAGAGAGAGAGAGAGAGAGAGAGAGAGAGAGAGAGAGAGAGAGAGAGAGAGACTTTGACTTTTAGGGTCTCTTTATTTTACACAAATAATTTTTTACAATATAAGCTTTTAGAAACAGGGGGGAAAAAATACCATAAATATAAATATAACAATATAACCTATGTATATATATACATATACACATACATACACACACACACATACACACACACATGCATCATTTATACACCTTAAACATTAACTTGTAGATTACCATCAATATCCACTTCACACACACATTGATTTACTTCCCATTTACATTTAAAAGTCTCAAGATTGTCAACTAGTTTATAATAAGCATACTCTATTTTAACACGTGTTTTTATCAATCCTTTCAAAATTGCTAAAGCATCAGTTGACCCCGTGTCATTCAGTTTTCCTTTACGTGACAACCATATGCCCATTTTTGCCTGTCCAAATAAGAAGTTTAGTAACACAATTACTTCCTTTTTACTTCTAATATATTTTGGCCCATAAATAAAAACCAATGGGGTGAAAACGATGCCCAACGTTTGACACCACTTTTCTAATTCAGAAAAAAGTATCTGCAATCTCTCACAATTAAAAAACAAATGGAAAACTGTTTCCTGTACCCCACAAAAAGGGCAACCCTCACCTACCTCTGGATCAAGGTGTGCTCTGTGTCTGTTAGTAGCTATTATACCATGCACAGTCCTCCACTGAAGATCTCCAGTCCTCTTCTCAGTAGGAGGCTTGTACAGGGACCGGCAGCTACCTTTAGGGGAAGTGCTTGCTCCAAACACTTCCTGCCATTTAGACTCCTTTACACCGTCCAGCGTTTGAAGGTATAAAACTTTTACACACAGTACATAAAGAGCTTTTTTTCCAACATTACTGAAAACACCAAGTTGGGGGGTCTCGAAAGACAACAGTCCACCCTCAGATTCATTCCATAATCCAGTCTCTGCAGAAATAGACACCTCTGGGAAGGAAAAAAATTGTTCTTCATCATCATGCGTTTCTAGAGACAGTCTGTAATCCAAAAGGTAGGGCTTTACTTAACTGAGTCAGTATTTTCTGGGCGAGCCGAATTGATCTTATACCCAGTTTTTCGGCCAAAACGTCAGCTGATATCCATCCTTCCAAAGATAAAAATTGTCCAACTTTCAATAACTTTGCAGTCTTTAGAGTATTAGAGCTATTGAATTTAAAATATTCAAGTCCAATGCAGGATTGAAAAGGATCGGTTCTTCTTTCAACCACATTCTCTGCACACCATTTTGTTTTCGAGATACTCTGCAAACTGTCCAAGATGTTAAAATGGACCTGTAGAAAACTGTTAGTCCAGACAGGTCGTTTTTGTTAATGTCCATGAGGAATAAATGGCGGTCTAGTCCCATATTCCCCGCTCTCCTCAGCACGGTACAGGCGACTTCAGCCCAGCTCACATCTTCCCCATACAGGAGTTTCTTCACGGTCTGGAGTCTGAAGGCTTTGACTCTGGATCTTATGTCTACTAGTCCTTGTCCTCCCTCTTGTATAGGTAGTTACAGCACCGATGCCTTCAACCAGTGCTGTCCCGACCAGAAGAAATCCACCAGGCACTTTTGCAATCTTCTTACTATATCCTCTGGCGGTTCCAGAATCCTCATTCTGTGCCACAAAGATGCTGCGGCCAAGTTGTTACAGACAAGCACTCTTCCCCTGTAGGACAGCTGGGGTAGCAGCCATTTCCAGGAAGACAACCTTGCACACACTTTTTCCACTAAACCCTCCCAGTTTATTTTCCTAAATTCTTCCGTCCCTAAAAAGACTCCTAAATATTTAAAACCTGCCCTCCCCCATTTTAAATCACCTGGTAGTAATGGACTTTGAAGTTCTTTACCACACCACAGAGCATCGCTTTTGCCCCAATTGACTTTTGCTGAACATGCTTTATTATAACACTCTAACGCCTTTTCTAACAATTTGACATCATTATGATCTCTAATTACAACAGTAACATCATCTGCATAAGCAGAAAATGTTTAATAGGTTGCTGAAAAAAAGTTGCATTGACATTCAACCCTTTTAACTCTCTTCTCAGTCTGCACAACAGAGGCTCTATTGCTATACTATAAAGAAGACCAGACAGAGGACAACCTTGCCTAATTCCCCTCTGTACTTTTATCGGAAAGCTGAGGCCACCAGCCATTTTTACCATACATTTGGCTTCAGTATATAACATTTTTACTGCAGACATAAAATTGTCCCCAAAACCAAAAGCTTTTAACGTCTTAAAAAGAAATAAGTGATCAACCCCATCAAAGGCCTTTTCCTGGTCTAGGGACAAAAAGCCAACATTAGTGCAATTTACAACAGCAAAATCTATACAATCTCGCACCAAATGTAGATTGTCAGAAATACATCTATTTTTGATACAATAAGACTGATCTTTGTGAACAATTCCATTCAGTACACCATTTAATCTATTTGCTAGAACTTTAGAGAGAATTTTTATAGTCCGAGCACAAAATTGCCACCGGCCTCCAGTTCTTCAACAGTTTCAAATCTCCTTTTTTGGGGAGCAGCGTTAAAACTGCACGCTGACAGCTTGTAGGAAGGATTCCTTTACTTAGACAATTTTGAAGTACTTCAAAAAAATCTTTTCCAATAATGTTCCAAAAAAGTCTTATAAAAATCAGAAGGTAATCCATCCAGTCCAGGCGCACGGCCTGAGGAGAGTCCCATGACAGTGCTGGTAACTTCCTCAAAGTTAAGATCCATTTCTAGAGAAAGTCTGTCTCTTTGCGTTATATTAGGAAGATCTTGCAACAGATAATTTCTGCATTGTTCATCTGCAATTTCAGCAGCATATAGTTCAGAATAAAAATCAACAGCAATTCCTCTCATATTCACCGGGTCTGAGGTGTAATGTCCATTAGTGTCTTTTAAGCAAAACATTAGTTTTTCTTTCCCAGCTTTACGCTCCAAATTAAAAAAGAAAGTTGTAGGACCATCCAAATCTCTTATTGCAGTGAACCTACTCCTCACAAGTGCTCTTTTGACCTTTTCATTTAGAATTGAGCTCAGTTGATTTTTTTTCCTTTCCCAAAAATCTTTATAATTTGTAGGTTCACTTTCAATCATGTCTTTTTCAATCTCCTTAACTTCTTTTTCTAGCCAATTTAATGTATTTTTTAAATCCAACGAGGAATGAGATGTGTATTGCTGACAAAAATTCCTTATATGCACTTTTCCAACTTCCCACCACTGAATAATATCTTCATAATAATTCTTCTCTCTTTTCCAGGTCTCCCAAAAGCCATTAAAATATTCACAGAAATTTTTATCTTCTAATAATTTGATATTAAAATGCCAGTAGCAGCTTTTACGAATTATTCTATCTGTGCATTCTACTGTGATAAGTTTATGATCAGAAATCGATGTTGGTATTATAGCAGTTTTTAAAATTCTATTTCTCATATTTTTTGATACATAAATCCTATTTAAACGTGCAGCAAAAACTCTATTGTTGGTGACTTTCACCCATGTGTACTGACGTGTTGTAGGGTTGTATTCTCTCCACACATCTGAGAAATGCAAACTTTCAATTATACTGTCTAAACAGAAAGATGATTGTGCATGCTGTTCCTCCCCATTTCTGTCTAGAGTAAAATTTAAGGTACAATTCCAATCCCCACCCATAATAATAAAATCATCATCTTGCTGCTGTTTTAGAAAGAGTTCTAATTTTTTAAAAAGCTGTTCTCTATCTGCTCCTATATTTGGTGCATAAATATTAACAAACAGAAAATGTAGATTACTTATTTCAGCCCTTACAATTAAACATCTTCCAGGTTGTAACTCTTTTTTAGAAATTATTTTTGCTTTAATCACAGGGGAAAACAACACTGCCACTCCAGCACTTAAACTGGTACCATGACTAAGAGATTTCTCTCCTTTCCACCATAGATCCCAGTCAACTTCATTACTTTGGTCGCTATGAGTTTCTTGTAAAAATACAACACTTAAATTTTTTATAAGAATTAATTCTGATAATACATTATTTTTTCTCCCATCCCTCATTCCATTCACATTTAGGGATCCCACCCGCATGCCCTTCATGAGGAAAATAAAGAGAAAAAGTAAACAGGAAAGGTAGAAACAAGCTTTGTTCAACAACATGATTTCCTATGTCTTTCCCCTCGTCAGTCCTCCCTTTCCTTTCCTTTTACCTTGTCTTATCAAGGTTATATGTTTTTTAAGTCGAAACCGCTTTTGCTGTGAGAGTTCCTCATAGCTGCTCACTTTCCTAGCTTTCATCACGGAAGCAACAAATTTATCACTATCAGGGAAAAAATCCTCTATTTCTACTCCTTATTTTCTTTGGTTGCATCAAGAAAGGAATTAATTTGCTCTACAGTATACAAGTCTCTTTCATCCATTTTATCTAACCACTCCTCACTATCTTTCATTCCATCATCAGTACACTGAGACAAGTTATCCAATTCCTCATCCATTTTTCCCTCTGAGCCTCCTGCCTGTGCTTCATCATTAACCTCAAGTACATTTTCAACACCACTCTGTTCCTCATTGTCATCAATAACATCAGTAGTTTCATTCTCAGTTCTATCTGGAGCAGCACTGCATCCAGGTTGCACATTCTCATTATTAACATTATCCTCAATCACTTCGTTCTGCTCGTTCACCTTTTCTATTACCCCTCCATCCTTCTCCTCATTTCCTTGTCTATCGTTTTGCTGTTAATTTTTTGGGGGGCATACGCCACGTTTGTGCCCAATTTCGCAGCATTCAAAACACTTCCAGTTCTCCGCGCTTGCATAAACCATGTATGAATTCTCTCCATGGTTTACACGAAAAGACACCTCTAAATTACGTTCCGGCGAACTCAGAAACATATATACCTGTCTTCTGAAGGAAAGCACATGTTTCAGTGGAGCGTTTTTACAGCCCAATGAAATAAGTTTTACAGGGCTTGCAATTTTGCCGAATCTCTGCAATTTCTTCATGATCACATCATTAGAGATAAACGTCGGGATGTTTGAGATTATTATTTTCGTCGCCGGGGCAGAAAGCGGGGTTACTGTAACAAAACTGCCTTTTAGCCATACTCCGCTCACTGTCAATTTATTAATCATCATTTCCGTTTTTAAAAACACAACCACGGCTTGTGATGATGAGCCGAGATGATATTCTCAAACCCTACCTGCTCTCCAACGACTAGGAGCAGTTCCTCCACTGTCACCCCAGGCTCTGGTACACACCTGCACCCGTTCCGAAGCGACAGGCCTTGCGATCCTTGACTGGGAACAGACGCCATATCGGCGTCTTAAAGTGGTGAACAAACGTTTTTTTTTGTTTGTTTTTTAACTACCGAGGGGAAAATAAAAATAAGAAACCATATGTATTAAACAAAGAAACAACTTTTTCCACACTCACTCTGAGCAAGGTGCTCAGCTCTCACACACGCTCCCAACACGCACACCGGAAGTGAGAGAGAGAGAGAGAGAGAGAGAGAGAGAGAGAGAGAGAGAGAGAGAGAGAGAGAGAGAGAGAGAGAGAGAGAGAGAGAGAGAGAGAGAGAGAGAGAGAGAGAGATTGAGAGAGAGAAATCTTCTCAGGACAGAACAGTTCAAACAGTTTCTTCAAAATGAGACCCAAAGGCTTTTTAGAAAGTTCTAGACAACCTTAAAACAGCATTTCCTTTTAGATAATACTTGCATTGATATGGGCCCTTTTTGTGCCGCTGGTTTGAAAAGAAGCGTAGGCTGAAGGTCCGGAGTTTCGTTCGGACGGAGGTAGATGTTGCGATCTCTTCAGCTCGTACGACAGATGATTAATCTTAAATTTGTTTCGTTCGTGAATACACTGAACGAAGTAAAAGTATCAACTGAGGTAGATCAACAGAAAGAAAAACTTAGATTAAAACGAAATTTAGAAAGCAAACGAAGAACTCCGGTTGGAGTTCTTGTTGAAGAAGTGAACCTCTCTCTGGCATAGGACTGCACAGAACAGAAGTGGCGCTCCGAACATTTAAGGGAGCAGTGGCACGCCTTTCTCACGTGCCCGATCCAATCGTTTGGGAGGAGGCGTGGCGGCACACTTCGTTCCGGCCAATGTACAGAGGAGACAGAACTGAATCATAAAAAATTTCTAGTCTAGTATTAATAAAAGAATGCATCAAAGTTGCACTTTGGGTTAAGCATTCGATACCTTTGAATTTCTTCGATCATAACAATACCACACACGGTACTTCTATGCACTAGTAAGATAAAGATACATGATTATTCGTGATTAAACGCATATCAAGTTTGATTATACACCATAAAGCTTATAGTTATA
This sequence comes from Siphateles boraxobius, assembly GCF_051911475.1. NCBI lineage: Eukaryota > Metazoa > Chordata > Actinopteri > Cypriniformes > Leuciscidae > Siphateles > Siphateles boraxobius. The sequence goes on along the minus strand of NW_027508819.1, from coordinate 1,855,371 downwards.
GCAATTGGTCACATGGGGATCGTGAAACACACAAGAGAAACATTTCATACATTTAGAAAGGTACTTTTGATCATACGTAGTCAGGGATTAGTGTTTCTGTGTGTGTGTGTGTATTCGTAGGAAAGTTCATCCAGCGTTCGATGGAGTGGTGAACTTTTGCTCATCCCCTGCGGGGAATTGTTTTGTGTGTGTGCGTATTCTGTGAATTGATGAGTTTAACACCAGAATAGTGGTTGACTATCTGGCTACACAATGTCTTGTTTGTGAGGTGCAACCTCATAAAAGGGGACTCTGGGGGGTTTTCCTGCGGGATCTCCAGTCAGAGCGGCACCTTTTGGTCACATGTCGGTAAAACAGGGCATTCCTTGTTTACTCATTAGAGAAAAGCGCCACGTGTGCTGATCAGAATCACTAACTTAATCAAGTCCGAACACCATTTGGCTTGTGTCACAGTCCACAAGAGTGGGGCTGTGTTTGCAAATTAGAAACCAGTAATTAAAAAGCAAAAGGCAGAACTGACATCTGCTTGCCGTTAAAGTTCCCCCCTTGATGGTTCGGCAGGACCCGTGAGGGTGGGCCTCGTCGAACCATCACGATCACACTAATCAGATGGCAGGTGAATCATGAAAGTAGGATGCTGAAGATGGTTGTTAGGACTGAGGGCTCAGCTCGATGAAGTTCACTGCGTTCTCTGGCGGGGAGTCTTCTTTCCGAAGGCCCCTCCGGAACCCTCCAGACACGGCTTTTGTGAGCTTGGCTGTAGAGGCTCGCGTCTCGTTGATTTGTCGGCACAGGATGTAGGCCAAGCCCAAGGTTAGGGTGTGGCCGATGATCGTTGAAATGCACAGGGCGGTGTCAGCGGCGGTCCATGCTTGGACGACAGGTGAAGCGCTCAGGATGGGCATTCTGGAAAATGCTTGGAGGGCTTTGTCAAGGGGAGCGATGTCGATGATCTGTGACCCCCCTTCCTGAATCCATTTTTCCAGTTCTGGATCGAAAGTGAAGTTGCGATCCCTAAAGAAGGATGGAATCTCTAGCTCGGATTGGTATTCTTCACTCGGAAGGTGGTACAAGGCTAGGTCGTCCAGTTGGAGGATGGCTCCTCGTGGGACTTGAATCCACATGGTTTGTTTCAGCAGGTTGACGCGTGTAGCGGTGTCGTGCTTGTCATAGGTCAGTGTCGCCGACCGTACCGGAGTGTTGACGAGCCACCGGTTTCCCACAATCTCGGCTTGCATCTTGGTGACCTGGCTGCGAGGCTTGGCATCCGCAGGGCAACGTGTGTCACTGGCCAGATGTTGCAGGCCGCAGATCCCATCAGTGTTGTCTCTGAGGAACGGTTTGATAGGGTAGAGATAGTGAATGTCTTTGGTGAGGGTAAACATGTGCAGGTTTGGAGCTAAGTACAGCTGGGTATTGCTGTCGTGGTAAGCCACCACCTCGGGTGTCCGTACCCTAAAATAAGTGTTGCTCTGCCAAAATCCCACGTTGACAATATCTTTGAGTCGGTAGATTCGGCTTGATTCTATGATGGGTAGATTTAAGAGGAAGCCTACCTCTCGCTGTGCAGGGTCAACATACAGTGGAATGGCACTGCCCAAAGAGTAGGCAAGGTGGATTTGTAACGGGTCAGTGGGTGTTGTCATGGCGGAAGCCAGCACGGTTTGCACTAGACTCAGGGGTATCAGGTATGGCGGGATCCTACCCATCGCTAAGCTGTCAATGGAGGAACTTATTTCTCAGAGCATGTCGGTCATTAATGCCGTGACCAACTGTTTCTGGGCAAAGTCATTCTGGAAAACTGTGAACAGCTGTTTCATCGAGCTCACAGTCTGATTCAACATGACGCTATGAGTGTTGAGGATTGTCACGGTTCCTCTCAGTGTCTTGCCAATGGTTTGCAGGGAAGCGCTTTGTGTGGTGAGTTGTTCTTTTAACTGTGAAAGTTCAGTCTGAATTTAGGCCACGTGCCGTCGCACCGTGGCTATGTTCACAGCGTTGACACTGGACATACCAATGTTGAACAGCATCGCTACGGCAGAAGCAGCTCCAAGCAACGCTCCCAGGAACCGCTTTTTTTGTGTCCTCACAACATTTGTTGTGTCCTCCCAATTCAGCTTGGGTGACGGTCATCTTCTCGACATCGGCTTCGGCGTGGTTGAGGGCGGTTTCTGTCCATCGGGCACCTGCCCAGCTTTACTGGGCTACCGCTCTTGGGTAGTGCACACGGTAGACATTTCGACGGTCGAGTCGCACGTACACCTTCTGCGTGTGCGTTCGGCAGTTAGTAATCAGAAGTCCCGGTTGCTCTCTCAACACGATGCCCGAGGCCGGTCCTGGTGAGATGACGGCGGCTGGCGGCTGGCCTCTGGTCGACCGAAAGCACATGATGGCAATCCACAGCAGCATCCTGTTACAGGCAAGAGAGAGAGGTATGGAGGAAAAGGGGGAAGAGAGAGAGAGCACAGGTCAGCGAGTTTTGTCCCGAGTTGCGTGGGACAGTCTTTTCGCTGCGATGACGGCGGTTGAGTTTAGCTTGCATTGCCCCCCCCCTGTCTGTCCCCGCTAGTGGCCAGATGTCTTTTGATCTGATTGCGGTGGACCCATTTGAGAACTGGTTCTCTCGGTCCTCGTTTTAGCTGGATTTGGTACGCAACGGGGGAGAGTTTGTTCACAATCTCATGAGGTCGCGTCCAGTGGGGCAGGTACTTCTTCGACAGCCGCTGGGGTGGCAGGGCGAAACTGTAATACAGGCCTTTGTCGCCCACATTGAGTTCCTGGTGTGATGCCTTTATGAGAATTGCTGCTACCTCTGCATATTGTGATGACTAGGGGCCCAGTTTGAAGTGTTGTGGTGGGCATGGGTGGTTGTCAACCCACAGTACCCCTGCACCTGCCTTTAGGATGCCCTCGTGGTTGTAGGAGCATCCGTCGCTGTGGGCATGCCTTCATATACATTCTTGTCAAAGTACCTGTGACAGGTTAGTTGTGGTTTTTGGGGCTCTGGTATATCTAGTATCGCAGCAGGTGAGTTGTCAGAGCAGTTTTGACATGCTGCCAGGCCGTTTCCCAACGCCGACTTGTGATTCTGTGCATATCGGGCCTCAACATCTCGTCCCTGGAGAGCCATTAACCACGTGGCTATGCGTGCATTGGTCATCTCGGATGCGTTGGCTGTTGAGGAACATTACGGGCTGGTGGCATGTGTCTATGATGACTTTCTGTGCTCCAATGTAGTTGGAGAAACGGTGTATGGCCCATACTGTACAGAGCAAAGCTTTTTCGCAGTCTGAAATTTTACACTCTGGAGGGAGAAGTGTCTTGCTGGCATATGTGACCACCTTCTTGTCTTGATCGTACCATTGGTATAGGCCAGCACTGAGATATTGGTCAGAAAATCCAGCTTCCAGGTAGAATGCCTTTTGAGGGTCGGGGTAAGCAAGACAGGGAGCTGTGCATAAAAGTCTTTTTAGTTCCGCCATGGCGAGTTCTTGAGCGTCTGACCAGTCGAAAGTGCAATCCTTTTTTAGCAGAGCCGTGAGGGGCCTGGCGATGAACTGTCGAGAGTAATTCCATACCCCTAGAAAACTTCGCAGTTCAGAGACGTTAGTGGGAGGCTTGATGTTTTGAATGGCGTGGATACGGTTTGATTGTGGTTCGATGCCATGGGGTCCGATGAGCAGGCCCACATAGTTGACCTTGGTGCGACACCACTGTCCCTTGTGGAGGGCTATTTTGGCACCGGCAGTGGATAACTGGTTCAAAACATAGTCTATTTTTTTCAGGTGGTCGACCACCGTCATGCTCTTCATGAGAACATCGTCTACGTAAATCAGGTTACCTCTCATGCTGGCGTCTGGGCAGGCTTTGTTCAGGAAGATGTTGAACTCAGCTGGTGAGTTGGGATACCCGAACAGGCACCTGTTGAAGGTGAACTGTCTGTTGCCAAATGTGAATGCCAGGACTTGAATACCATCAGAATACCCTGATCAGTTGTTGTGACTGGGTCGTCATGTCTGGCTGAGGGAGTTCCCGTGAACCCTGTGACCTGACAGTCTGGCTCAGCAGATTTGTGTGGGCAGAGGGGGAGGGGTTCACGCACTTGAGCCGACACTTGCAGGTGTTTGAAGTCCAGTAACGGTTTGAATCGATCCAGCATGTCTTTGCCTATTAGAAATGGATAAATGGTCATTGGTGAAACGTAGACTGGATGTACTAGACTCATAGGGCCAATTGCCAAGTGAATGGGAGCTACGTTTCTTAGCTGGATGTCATTTTGGATGTATGACTGCACATTCAGCTCACAAGTGTGGAAGTTAAGAGTTCGATTCTGTCTTTGGGCTTCAAATTTGAATTTTTCAAAGAGTTCAGCCGATGTGAGCGTGAGATTGGAGCCCGTGTCCACAAGTGCTTCGAGTCTCACTTCCTTTTCCAAGGTAGTGGTAAGGTAGAGTTTGCGTGCTATTCCTTTTTCGCTAAGATTCCCCAGGAGTGTTGGTGTGGGGTCTTGGGTGGTGATCGATAGACAGTGCGGGTATGTGTCATGTGGCTCGTTGTGGGTGCAGATTACCAAGACAGCACTGTCTGGTACCTCTGTGTGAGCGCTGCTGCAGTCTTGTTCAGGAAGTGCAGTGGTCAGCTTGAGTGAGTGCGAGGTGTTGTCAGTTGGTGATGCAACAATGAGCTCGCAGGTTTGTGGCTGAAAAACAGTCTTAGTGGGGGCCGTCAGTTGGAGGGGGTGAGTGGTGCTGTCACTTAGTGATGTAACAGCGAGTTCCATAGTCTGTGGTTGGACAGTGTCTGTGGAACTGTCGGCGGGAGAAACGTTGGGAGTGGAGTTGGCTTCTGGCGTAAGGTTTAGTCATGAGGTGTCTGGTTTATCCTTGTCTTTCTCGCGAGGTTTCTTTTGAAGAAACTCTCTCAGCACGCTCAGAAGTTCTGCAGCTTCAGACGTGGCTGAATTGTCTCTGTTGGATTTGGGCTCCAACTTCAGCTTATCAGTGTCCCGTCGAGAGTGGTCTCCCGGCCGGCTCTCTGGGCTTGGCGTTCGGGGAGATGGAGGTCTGCTCCTTCCAGAGTTGGGTATAACGCATTACAAAGTTCGTGGTAACGCAGTAATGTAACTCATTACATTTAAATTTATGTAATTTGATTACAGTTACTGATATCAAAAAAATTAAGTTACTTGCGTTACAAATGTATTGTTAAGAAAAAAATATTTAGTAAAATGCCTTTCTATTCACGTTTGGCCGGCTGCGTCAGCATGCGCTTTAATGAATTACCGGAGAACGCGCTTCATGAGGCACACACACACACACACACACACACACACACACGCAGCGCTACATGTTTTGGAGCACAGTCTGGCCGTTTCTCAATAGTAGCCTACGCAAACTTCGGACTTGCGTCTTTGGTAGTTCAGACTTGCCAAGTTCGACTCAGGAGAACGAACCCCCGAGGACGAGAGGACGCGAGTCCGGTTATTCTGCAAACGGAACCGCGGCGTTCTTGATAGCGTCACTCAGCACGCTCTGGCTACTCCGGTTATCTCTTTATGTAGCTATATTTCAGGCAAAAATTAAACGAAATATGGTATAAAGTACAACTCTGCCTCTTTTCGTCAACAATAAAACAAAATATGTTATAAAACACAACTCTGCCTCTTTTCATTTAAAAAAATCGTAAACATTTTAGGCTAATGGCCACACAAATGTGCGCATACATTGATTATCTTCACTGCATATATTTATAACAACAAGATATATAAAACACAACCCTGCTTCTTTTTGTTTTCATTTTAAAAATATGAAACATTATTGATCATTAAAACTGACATTTAACAGAGACAGACTTGTCATTTTATTTTATTATACATGTACATACAGTGAAGAGAATGTATAGTAAAATAAATAAAAAAATATTCTATATATTTTAAAATATATAAAATAAAATTACACTACCCTGTCTCTTTTTGTTAAATGTCAGTTTTAATGCTCAATAATATCCAGTATAAAAGTATAAGTAGCCTAAAAGGTATAAGAAGCTGTACAATTAGAAATAAAGCAAACAGTTCAGTCAAACATAAGTCAGCTCTCTAATAGGCTACAAAGTTAAAGTCACCTCTCGATGCATCCTGGGTAAAAGGGGCGGATCAGGAACACATCAGTGGTCTTGAACTGGACTTGGCTAGATGTGAACTTTGAATTGGAACAGTACTTGGGCAGCGACTGATGACGTTTCACAAGTCCACAAGAACATATTGAGAAACAGGCAGATTGTGGGGTTTTTCACGGTCTTTTCAGAGACAGTTCTTTGTTTGGTGTATGCTTTGTGAGCCATGTCACGCAGTTGTTGGATTGACATAGTCCGTGGCTCGGCTAAAACTCTGAGATGATGCGATAGGGTAGGGTGGAGATTCCACAGGAACAAAGTTTTGAAATTCCAGTCCTCTTTCATGCCTGGCTCATTGTGTGATCCGAAGTAGGCTTGTCGGAGGCGGCCTGTAGTAAGCTTGTGGGGTTTCCAGCCGGGCTTGTTTCAGATCCATTGCCGCTATGATACCTTGGTCTGATTCTGGATCGGAGAATTCGCTAATCAGAGCTTGCCGCAATTGCGGGTAGTCCCTCTTGACAGTTTCTGGTTGACGGTCTAGGAAACTTCGCACGTCACGGCTCGAGGTGATCCTGAGGAGGTACAACTTATCCCAAGTAGTGGCGTTGGCCACGGTTTGTAGGTGAAAGTCAATGTCTTGTAAATAAGAGTGGACATCGTGACCTCCTGCTGGATTGGGAGTGTAGGTCGGGATGTTTCTAGCCAGCTTGTCCAGTTCTTTAGGAGCCGGGTGGTAACTGTTGGCCCGACCCTTCGGGCTGTGGCCCCGCCCTTCTTCAGCTGGTGAGTACTCATGGCGGCTGGCTAGTGTGGTGTCGCGCCGTGGACTTCCCTCCGCTCCGTCAGCTTTGGGGGTTTGGCTGAAAAGTGCAGGCTTGTTGGTGAGGGGAAATGGAGTGATGGGTGTTTCACCCTCCAGGTTGCCCTGCAGTTTGTAAGAATGTTTAAGTTCTCTGTGGACAACGTCAAGTTCATCTTTTAGATCTTGTCTCTGTTGGACAAGCTCGTTAATTTCAGCTCGGGCTGCTTGCAAATGTCTTTCACAGGCCTTGGCTTTGGCCTCTCGGTCTTTTAATTCGACCTCTGCTCTTGTTAAAAGAGTGTCGCCACGCCGCAGTTTGTCATGGAGTTCCTCCGTGGTACGTTTCTCCGACTGCACTCTCCTGTCAGTGTCCGTGCGCAGATCATCCAAGGTCTTTTGCAGTCTTTCCACTTCCTTTTGTAATTCTAGGCGTGTTTCGTCCTTGGCTTTGGCCTCCAGAAGTAGCTGATCCAGACGCTCCTGCGTGTGGTCCTTTTGTTTGCGGGCCTCCTCCAGTTGAGTCTTTAGTCCTGCGATTTCCTTTCCCAGATTGGCGTTATCCTCCTCCGCCAAGCATGCTTGTGCCAGTAAGTTGTGGGCTAGGCTTCCGATTATCCGGCTCCATTCCTTTGAACTGTAGGCCTGCGTGGGGTCGTTGGACGTTAGCAGGTCTACGTCGGCGTCCAGTTCCTGTCGGGTCAGGAGTTTTGGGTCGCCAGCGTCCTTGGGCAGGCAGACGGTTGTCATGGCTCTTAACCAAGCATCCAGATTGCTCCAATGGGCCGCGGGGCTGGAGGCTCGTGACATTCTGTTTCACTGTAGGCGAGAGAAACACAACACACACAAAAAGGGCCAATGCAAGCTTGTTTGAGGCTAACGAGCTGTAGTACGGCTGTGCCGTCTATAGAAATTTTGGCTAACTGATGTAGACAGTTAGGCGGCCAATTTACACGGGTCAGCGTGGGACCTGAAATAGAGGCTGCTCGGTTGTCACCCTATTATTTTGCTTCCTTGGGGTCTCTTGGTGAACTGAAAAAAATAAATCACAACAGATGCAAACAAAAGGAAGAGAAGATAGAGAGGGAAAGAACAAAACAAAACAAAAGTATCACAGTGAAAGTAACACCTAGGTGAATTGACCTGCGCTGTGGTGTAACCACTAATAACTCAGGGGGTGTGTCTTAGGGAGAAAGAGGTGAACTAAACACTCAGGAAATATAGGGAATACTCAGGGAATATCTAATATCCTGTGGCTTATACTAAGTGGCAGGGTTTTATCAAAATTCAGTTTTACCTGAGGTGAACTGAGGTCGAACCCAGCTGGCCCCAGTGAGCGTGGTCAAACACTCCGGCGCCACCAAACACTTGACTGCCGTGACCTCGGGCTCTTCGTTGCTCTGCATCACGGTTACGCCCAAACAGCGCGTGACTGTAAACACAACCTGATAATCACCGAGATATCAACCGCCTGGCCGCACTACAAAGGCGGGCGGGGCCCAGAACCCACCAGCAAACTGGCGTGGCGATGCCTATGGTTTATGCCCCGGTCCCAACAATTGACTTGTGTGTCGGCTTGGTGGTTGAACCTTCGAAGCACCAGGTTGCTGATGTAACTTACTGCGTGCCGCAACCAGTGGCAGAGATAAAAGAACTCGAGAGCCACCGCACACCGTGCCGGCGACGCCAGTCGGCAGACTCGCCCACAGAGGTCAGCCAAGGACTCCCACAATCCACCGCAGGTGCTGAGACTTTTACCTATACACACGCAAAATGGAATGAACAAGGTTCAAAGAGCTTAAAGTGAATCAAGATTTTCTTGCTTAAACCAAATTGAGTAATTTAGATATGTAGAAATAAAACAGAGACTACAATAAACCTGAAAAGGGATAATGTAGTAAACAAAATGACTTTGAAGAGAAGATTAATTTAACCCGGAAAGGAAAAACCAAATTAAGAGATGAACGGCTTTTGCCAACTAATGATAGCACAGAAAGTAATTAGACACAGATGGTAGTTATTGAAAATAACTTAACCCGATTGGAAGTCAGTAATAACCCAATGCAGGTGGAAGCCGGAAAGGGGAATGGTAGGACGCTCCAGTGGGTTCGGAGCCTCAAGGGGGCGCACTTCCTTGCTGTGGTTCACCTTGACTGTTTGACACAATTTAAATTTAAAATCAAATTGGTTCAAACTCAAATCCAAATAAGCCTGGGGGAAATTGACAGAGAATTAGAAAAGCATAAATGAAAATGATTTCATACAGAGTAAGTTCAGTAGAAGGCTGATAGATGGCTTAAGAAGGGTGTTTGCCACTGGGTGTCGTCTTTCTTTTCAGGGGGCTATCAATAACTGAAATGTGAGAAATTTATAGTGAAAAGACACCAAAACCAAAGAAGGAGAAAAAAAAAAGTTTTTTGTTGTTGCAAAGAAATCAGAATGCTGTCTGAAAATAATCACTTATACCACTGAAGTTATCAGTAACGATTATAAAAATAAAATAGAACAGAACAGGGTCATCGTGAGGGATGGAAATGGGGGCAGGGTAGAACAGAGTGAGTTGAGTAGAAGAATGATAGCTGACCCGGAGGGGTGCCTCCGCGAGGGGGCGTCTGTCTCTCTCCAAGTGAACTATCAGTGATTTGGACTGGGGAATTCTATGACTTAAGCTCTGATTCACTTCCGTGAATTGAACTCAAAATAAAATGTCTCAGTCCAAAACAGGAGGATTGTTTTAACGAACTAGCAAGCTGTAAATGAAAGTATGTATTTAGGCAGCTTATTCGACCATCATAACAGTGAATTTGGAGGAAACACAAACGAGAGGGAAGCAAAGAGTAGCAGGTCTTTACCTGCTATTGCCCACGCGGTGGCAGTGTCGTGCTCACGCGGACCGTACTCATGAGATTGGTAATTTGAAACTTATACGCGCCTGTGGTTAAGGAAATCAAAGGTGTCCCTGCGCACAAATTTTCATTTTAAACGTGAAACAAGTATACAAACATTTACAAGTATACTTTTCGAAGATCACAGCGGATCTCTTTGTGCTCGGTTGGCACAGAAAATGGAACGGGATTTTCCACCGGGTAGCTAGGCCAGCGTTTTGAAACCCGAAATTATCGTTGCTAACGATATAAAATAAAGATATTTTACTGACAGGAGGATTCTCGCTCCCACAGTTTACAAATTATACCGGTAATACGCCTGAGTGAAGATTTCTTCGTTCAAACAGGACTTCGAACAGTATTAAACTGTACCACAGCCAAGCAGTGAAAAACAGTTTCCTTTTCTCTAAACTGGGCCGTTCCCTATGAGTCGGTCACTCTCTACATACGTCATGACCGACGAATGGGAATCCCTACCAAAGCGCCACAGCTGCTGACCCCATCCAGCACCCTGTGCGAGTCTCTTGCCCCTTCTTCCCTGAAAGGACGATAGAAGAGGGGTTACACAGAGTGTATCTGTCACTGTTGTTCCGTGAGATCCCATACAGTGAGATTATTGGGAAAGCAATAATCTGGGAAAGCATGCCCTTTCTGTTAAGAAGGAGAATGCTGTGGAACCCAAATTTTTTCCCTCAAAGGTGTTATGTGGAGATATACATATGGACTAACCCGAAGGTTGTACTGCATATGAAATACTGGGTGACTTAGCCCAGGGGAAAGACACAGGCTTCCGTTTAGGAGCAGTCGTGGAAGAAATACACATATGGGACCCAGGCAGGGTCACACATATGGGAGCCAGCCTAGACCCGGTTCTCAAGGATTCAAAGGATAAAGGCCTAACGCCGGACGCTCCGACCAAGTTCGGGCCGAGGGTGTTGGAGGACTCAACAGGTTTTTCACAAGTAATAAGGGCGCAAAGTACTGTGCAGCAAGCCGACAGAGCCAGGCTTCTCAGTGCTTCTACCTGTTTAGGGTGAGAACACAAGAGGAGACCGGTTCTACACCTAGGCTGTAATATCTAGCGAACGTGTTAGGTGTCGCCTAGCCTGCAGCTCTACAGATATCTGTTAGCGAGGAGCCACATGCCAGCGCCCAGGATGATGCAACGCCTCTCATGGAGTGAGTATGCAACCTGAGCGGCCAGGGCACGCTTTGTGCTTGGTAAGCCAAGAAGAAGGCATCCACTATCCAGTGGGCCATCCTCTGCTTGGAGACAGCCTTTCCCTTCTGCTGGCCTCCGTAACAAACAAAGAGCTGGTCTGAGGACCTGAGGCTTTAAGTTCTGTCCATGTACAGACGCAGAGAGCGAAAGGGACAGAGCAAAGTCAGGGCTGGGTCTGCCTCCTCCAGGGGCAGCGCTTGCAGGTTCACCACCTGGTCCCTGAAGGGAGTGGTAGGTACCATGGGCACATGGCCATGGCCACATGGCCAGGCCAGGGTCTCAGTAAACCATGGTTGTCATCCGGCCCGATCTCTAGCCACGATTCGTCGACCGAAAATGCCTGCAGGTCCCCTACTGTCTAGATAGAGGCCAGTGCAACCAGCAGCAAAGTCTTCATGGAGAGAAGCTTTAAGTCTGCTGATGACTATCCTTGAGTGCTCGAAGCACCAGGGAATGGTCCCAAGAGGGTATGGAGGGGGGTCGAGGAGCGTTTAACCGTCTCGCCCCCCAAAGGAACCTGATGACCAGGTCGTGCTTTCCTACTGTTTTGACATCTATGTGGTTGTGATAAGCTGAAATAGCAGCAGCATGTACTTTAAGGATGGAGGGAGACAGCCTTCGCTCCAAACCCTTGCTGCAAGAAGGAAGGCACGGACCCTATCAAACATCTTCGGGGGTCCTCTCGGCGAGAAGAACACCACTCGACAAACAGGATCCACAGGATCTACGAGACGGCGCTCGCGCAGAAGTGGATCCTGTTTGTCGAGTGGTTTGTTACGGAGGATGGTGTTAAGTACCTCTGGGGGTAAGTCACCTAGAACCTCCGCGTCCCGTCAATGGACCAGACATGGAGTTTACAGAGGTCCGGACGCGGGTGCCATAGTGTGCCCTGTCTCTGAGTCAGAAGGTCCTTCTTTAGAGGAATGGGCCAGGGAGGGACTGTTACGAGGAGCATGAGTTCTGGGAACCAGTCCCGGGTTGGCCAATAGGGAGTGTGGTGGAAATTTTAAACTGAATATTACACTAACCATGTTTCTAACATTTACATTTATTCATTTAGCAGACGCTTTTATCCAAAGCGACTTACACATGAGAACAATAGAAGCAGTTAAACTAACAGTAGGACAACAATATATAAGTGCTATAACCCCTCTCAGTTTAACTTTAGTGCATTTAAAAAAATAGAATAGAAGAGAAAAGAAAGTGTTAGCACTACTGAATCAAGTACTGCCGAAAAAGATACGTCTTCAGCAGTTTCTTGAAAGTGGCTACTGACTCAGAAGCTCTGGTTGAGTTAGGCAGATCATTCCACCAACAGGGAACAGTCATAGTAAAGGTCTGAGAAAGAGATTTTGTGCCTCTTTGAGATGGTTCAACAAGATGACATTCGCTAGCAGAGCGCAAGTTTCTGGATGGCACGTAAGTCTGAAGTAATGAGTTTAGGTAAGAGGGAGCAGTGCCAGTGGTTGTTCTGTAGGCAAATGTCAGTGCCTTGAATTTAATGCAAGCGGCAACTGGCAACCAGTGCAATTTTGTGAGGAGAGGAGTGACGTGTGCTCTCTTTGGCTCATTAAAGACTACTCTGGCTGCAGCATTCTGGATCAATTGTAGAGGTTTGACAGAGCAAGCTGGAAGACCAGCCAGGAGAGCATTACAATAGTCCAGTTTGGATAAAACAAGTGCTTGGACAAGGAGTTGTGTAGTAGCTCTGTAAGGAAGGGCGTGATCCTCCTAATATTGTGCAAGGCAAATCTGCAGGACCGGGCAGTTCTAGCAATGTGGTCTGTGAATTTCAACTGATCATCAATTACAACCCCAAGGTTCCTAGCTGACCGTGATGGAGTTATGGATGACGAGCCTAGCTGAATGGAGAATTTGTGATGAAGTGTTGGGTTGGCCGGGACCACAAGTAGCTCTGTCTTCGGTCAAAAGCAGCAGACAGATCCAGCAGGATGAGGACTGAGGATTTGGAAGCTGCTCTTGCAAGTCTCAGAGCTTCAATTACTGAGAGCAGGGCATTCTCAGTTGAGTGTCCGCTTTTGAATCCAGACTGATTGTTGTCCAAGAGGTTGTTCTGTGTAAGAAAGGAGGAGATCTGGTTGAAAACAACTCGTTCAAGTGTTTTCGCGACAAATGGAAGAGATACTGGTCTGTAACTTGTTAGATGTGCTGGATTTAGATTGGATTTCTTAAGCAGTGGGGTTACTCGAGCCTGCTTAAAAGCTGTGGGAAAAGTACCAGTGTGAAGAGAGGTGTTTATGATGTGCGTGAGAGTGGGTACAACTGAGGAAGAAATGGCTTGAAGTAGATTAGTGGGGATAGGATCAAGCGGACAGGTGGTAGGGCGATTGGAAAGGAGGAGTTTAGAGACTTCTGCCTCTGAAAGTATAGAGAAGGAGGGTAGAATGTGTGCGTTTGAGCGAATGGCCTATGTTGCCATACCACTGTTGTGTGTATAAATAACAAATATGGGAAATTAACCTAGACAGATGTCTAAACTTGAAACCTTGTTATTAGTAATCAACAAAAACAGAATTTGCTCCTACCTAGTAACGGGAGAGTTTGCATATAAAGAACCAATCAAATTGTGGGGAAATTATGTAATAATCATGTAATTTTGCCATAACCCTATTCTAAAAAAACTGTTGTATTCGTGTTTACGGGTGGGATTCTCAATGGAATTTGTCTGAGATCCTCCAACCTAGCTTAAAGCTTCTTCTTGGGAGAGATGCTCTGAGAACTGCTCAAGTACTCTCCGGCCGTGATTAAAGCATTTGAAGGACATTTGCTGAAGTCTGTTTGTCACTTTATTCCTGCACAGGAAGCAAGTTAGATAGGGAAAAAAGTTAGATAAGGAAGCAAGTTAGATAGGGAAGCAAGTTAGATATGGAGCAAGTTATTTAGTGAAACACTAGAGACCTTACCACCAAGTGATAAGTGTTCGATAGGGGACGAGAATTCGTTCGACTCTTTGTGAGACTCTTAGGCGGGGTTAGAGTTTGTCAACCTGCGCGTTCAGAGGCAACTCAATTTAGCGAAACACTAGAACTTTACTACCAAGTGATTAGGGTAAAATCTACCACATGAGCCACCAGAAGGACCTGCTCCTCGTCCTCCCTGACTTTGCACAGGGTCTGTGCAAGTAGGCTTACTGGGGGAAACACATATGTGCGGAGGCCTGGGGCCAGCTGTGTGCCAGTGTGTCCGTGCCGAGTGTTCCCTCGGTCAGGAGCAAAACAGCTGGCAGTGGGAGGTCTCTGAGGAGGCAAACAGGTTTACCTGAGCCTCCCTGAACTCTCTCCAGATTAGCTGAATCGCCTGGGGGTGGAGTTGCCATTCTCCCGGGAGCACAGCTTGTGACAGCTCATCGGCCACACGGTTAAGCACACCGTAGGAGAGATGGCGGGCGAGTTGCGACATGCGACGGGATTTGAGATTTTGAGATTTGAGATTTTCTACGTAAATTAAAGTGTCATTCAGTCGGCCTGTGTTCTGTCACGAGACGCTTGAGCTGTTTGTGCAACTAATCTGCGATCAAAATGCAGGCTGATATGCAGCAGTGTTTTTAATGTTGATCATATTATACGAGCAAGAATGCAATTTTTCCCCTAATATCCACACATTAAATATGACATTCAAATATGACATTGATTTTATACAACAGTACAAAAAAACAAAAGAGTAACATTAAGTGATGTACTACATTTAAAACGTATTGTCAGTAGGCTTATTGCTCTATTTCGCAACGAAAGCCACAGCAGAACTGCATCACTTGCATTGTGATTCGTGAACGAATCTGTGGCATTGAATGAATCGTGAGATTCGATGACCCGTTCATAAATACAGCAACTTGCTTCCTTATTGAATGAATGAATGACTCACTCATAAAGACAGTGAGTTACCGCCACCTACTGGTGATTTTAATATATTATTTTTTTATTAATATTAAACATTTTTTTAACATCATTGCATATTTATTGAAAATTGTTTTATTTAAACTATTATTTATTTTTTAAAGGTAGCATATTTATAAAGGTAAAAAATGAAATGGAAAAATTGATTAATGGGGGCAAATATACGTAGTCACTTAAAGGAACACGCCGACTTTTTGTGACTTTAGCTTACTCACCGTATCCCCCAGAGTTAGATAAGTCCATACATCCCCTTTTCATCTCCATGCGTCCCATAACTCTGTCTAACGTACCCACCGCTAGCCTAGCTTAGCACAAAGACTGGAAGTAAATGGCTTCAGCTAGCATACAATCCCAATAAGTGACAAAATAACGCCAACATTTTCCTATTTATATTTTGTGATTTGTACAGTCACAGTGTGTACAAATAACAAGGTCATATGAGACACAGAAATCTTCTTACCATATACATACTGTGAACTATATTCTCAGAAGGCGAAGAACTGCTAGTTGGGGTGGAGTGATTTGTTCGCAGCGCCTGAGAAGCCCATTGGTGAGGAGCAGAGAGTTCGCTCAAAAGTGTTGCACTAATCACTCCGCCCCAAGTAGTGCTTTCGCCTTCTGAGAATATAGTTCAAAGTATTTATACGGTTAAAAGATGCCTGTGTCTCATATGACCTTCTTATTTGTACACACTGTGACTATACAAATTACAACATATAAATAGGAAAATGTTTTCACTTATTGGGATTAAAATGCTAGCTGGAGCCATTTACTTCCAGTCTTTGTGCTAAGCTAGGCTAGCGGTGGGTGCGTCAGAAAGAGTTATGGGACGCGCGGAGATGAAAAGGGTATGTATGGACTTATCTAACTCTGGGGGATACGGTGAATAAGCTAAAGTCCCAAAAAGTTGGCGTGTTCCATTAATGGAAAAGGTGTGACTACAGTCTAAGTGGAAGAGAGGGGGGACGCAGAAGGACGTTAAATGCCTCAGGGGGTAAAATTGGAGAACCACTGAACTAAGGAAAAGGGATATGTAGAATTGCACAATTGCTACTACTAAAAAGTGCAATGTCAATATAGCCTTTTACCTTCAAATTATAATTACATTTTCTGTCTAAAGATTACATATAAAATAGCTACCAAAATTAAAGTCGGTAACTGCAGTTTGACTTGAAAAGACTTTTCGTCAACTGAAACTAGACCAAAACTATGAAAGACAAAATGACTAAAATGTGACTAAGACCAATAAGCATTATCGTCTGAAGATGAAGACTAAGACTAAATCAAAAATGGCTGCCAAAATTAACACTGGTGGACATCGCCATGGCCTGATGGACCTGTAACAGCGCCATGGCATGTATGACAGAGGCAGCTTCTCCACAGGCCTTGTAAGCCTTGCCGGTTAAGTCCGACGAGTACTTCCAGGCCCAGGAAAGGAGGCACGGTTCTCCACACCAAGTGGAGGTAGGGCACAGTTGCATAGCAATGGCCCGCTCCACTGGTGGGATGCGTGTGTAACCCTTAGCCGCCCCGCCCTCAAGGGTGGTGAGGGAGGAGGAGCCACCGGGACGGTTTCTGGCCGTGAAAGGTGCCGTCCACGCCACACCTCATGCACCTCAGAGAAGAAAGCCACTGGGGTGGGATGGGAACCAGTGCGCTCCACCCCGAGATACCAATCATCCAGCCTCAGTGGAGGGTTCCACGCAAGCCCGATCCTGCTGGCGGCCTGGGAAAGCATGGCCATCATCTCCGGGTCCGACTCGGGCACCGCTGGCTCAACCGAAGTACAATGGATAGATTACTCATCCATGAACGCTGCTTCAGTGTGTTCAATGCCCAGACACACAATACAGAGCTTGTGACAATCCCTTGATCCCAGGTGACGACCATATCCAGAAACACACAGGTAGAGTGACATCTTTAAAAAGACACGCTCTACCCGTGTAAGCTCTTTTAGGGACTGCATTCACAGGTGCTGAAGCACGCAGGGGAACGGTCACAGTGGACACGGACAGGAATGAGCACCTGTCGTGCGCTGTCTTTCTCGCTGGCGATCTTACCAACTGTGAAAACAGCCTTTCAGCGCTCTCACCTTGCCAGCTGTAAAAACAGCTTTTTTGTTTCTGCTCAACAAAAAAAACAGAAAAGACAGAGAGATACAGAGAGGGAGATTGATCACGCTGCCGCGCTGTATCGCCCGCACCAGCCTGGAATGGTCCCGTTGAGAGCTTGCTCGTTCTTGTAACACTATTCTGTAGAGTCACAGCATCGAAGTGCTCGGCTCCGAAGCAAAAGCTGAAGTGCAATCGCACCTGCTACTCATTATATACCGCGCTGCGAGGCTGAACAGCTGATGCACATGATTGCACGCCAATGTGCATTGGCTCGTTTAGTTTCACTCGAAGTAGATTGGCCTTTCTAGTGAGATTCCTATTCGTCGGTCACGACGTACGCCGAGAGTGACCGACTGATAGGGAACAGTAATTACTTGAAACTCTTTTTATGAAAAAAATGGTGCCATTTGGGAACTTTGACTTAAAACATACAGTTATTTAATACATTTTTACAAGCTATGAGAGTTTGCAGGTGACTATATGTAAATGTATGAAGTGCTCAATATGAGTAGGTGGTAAAATGAGAACATTTACAGCAAACTTCACTTGAATTGCTCTGATGGTAGGAAAAGCCTTTTTCACATAAAGTATATACAGCTTGATTACATTAGATGCATAAACAATTTTTTTTATATAATTACATTAAAATAACAACTTGAATACTGCCACGAGCCCAATCTTCAAATCAAGCACTTCAGTCAGTTTGATCCTGTTTTCTTTTGCACTTCTCGGTGCAATTGCATTATATTGATACATTAAACATATTATTTTAACCATTACAACAATCTGATTCAAAACATTTCATGCTCTAGAAAAGAAGAAATATAGACTAGATTACATTTTTCAACATTTTATTTATAAACATACAGTATATTGTAAAGCCGTTGCATTTGAACATCAGATTAATCTATTTTTGGATGGTATAGATTTGGGATTTGAATAACACAATAAATATACCTTAGATGTAATGTATATTTTCCAAGGTAACTATTTCCCTCCTAAACAACATATAACTTGCCTGTAAAACACCTTTACCCTTTATAAACCTAAAGTTATGATGAAATAAATATAAAATACATGTCCAGACCCGAAGCACAGAAACGCTGGCTAAGTAAACTTTTCCACAATCATAAAAGCCTTCATTTTACCCTTCTGTTCGGGTACACATTATGAATATGCTAACATTGGTAGGCATAAAACTACGGAGCCACTAAAGGGACATATATATTTAAATGCTTTTCCCAATCTCATATTCTTTCATCCCTGTGTCCCTTTAGGGGCTCCGTATAAAACACAAGTTACATTAGCCAGTGAGTGTTGTGATGAGCAGCTCATGAACATTTTATATTTGTATTGCTTTGCCATGTGTTCAATTCAATCATCTTCAAAATTAAAATAAGATAGTTATTTTATATACATATTTATGTGCGTTTTTCCGAAACCAGGTTTAGGTCTCTTTTATAGCCAAAACACATTTTGGAAAGGGAAAAAAATATTCAGAAAAGTATTGTAGTTTAAATTTTGCATAATATTATTGCTAGGGGAAAAGTGTACAATGTGCTGTGAAAAGGGCTAAACTGAGATATTTAGGCAAACACTCCATTATTTCAAAGAGCAGCGCAGCAGAAATAGACTCTGTGTGGAAACGATCTGTGCACTGCAGGAAAAATTCGCACCACATACGCACTGCAAATGGAGTATATGTGAAACGGGCTTGACACTGACGCTTTTTCTGTCAGTGGTAGAGTACCGGCTACATGCGAGAAGTAGCGGTACGCAAGAAAAAGTGCAGGTACACTTAAGAGTAAAATGTAGAAGTGTACCGTCCCACTTTGAGCACTGGTCCGAACGAAGATGCGATGCGAAGTCAAGTGGCTGTTTATGCGAAGTTCTACCTGTTTACAAATATATATATTTTTATTTTTTTTATTTTTTAACAGTTTAAATTGATAAATAGTTTGACATTGCTTTTGTTGCAAGTCCAGTTTGTTCCAGAGTTTCACTCCGCATACAGACACACAATAATGTTTACTAGTGGTTTGGGCTCTTGGTAATGAAAAATATCCAAAGCCTCTTATTTTATTTATGAGCAAGTTATGAGCTCGCACTGGAATTTGAAAAAAACTTTATAAGTTAAGCGGTAATAAGTTGTTAAATACAATATAATTCCCTTACTGCCCAATAAACAGGAGAAAACAGGTATATTCACAAACAAAATGGACATCCACCTGCCTACCACAGATAAAGTCCATGAAAAAGACAGGTTTTAGTTTGAGAACACTTAATGTGAGCCACTAACTCATGTTCACTATACACCCCAACATGTTCCCACATGTTCCCAATTCATGGCGGCGCGCTGTCGCAGCGGCTCTAAGCTCTCCTACGCTCAGTGTTTGTGTTTTCTTGTGTTTAGTTCTACATGGATGCAGGTCACTTGATATGTGGTACAGTCGATAAGAACTTTTGGACATATACCACATGGGCAAAGACTGATAGTTTTTTGCTCAGCTTGACGCAGTTTCCTTTTTCACGTCTTGAGCCACGTTATTTAAATAGCAAATAGTGATAGAATGGAATTCAAGTTTAGTTCAGGCAGACCACTGATCATGTTAATTTCATCATTGTATATTGCTACTCTTTTACATCCCATCTTTTGTTGTTTATTTTCATTTTATGTTAACCCCATGTGTAGTTATTATTTTCTAATATTTTTTGTTTGCTGAGGATGGTGATTTTTTGTAATCTCATTATTTACAATGACAATAAAGCTTTATTGTATTATATTGTATTGTATTCTTCCCCAACATTAAAACAATGAGAGTGATCAGCGACTCTCTCTGGGATCTGGAGACAGGAGATCTCTGTGTGGAGGAATGTCCTCATCTCTCTCCATGTGAAGGTACTCAAGGGGTGCTTCTCAATATCCCTCTTCGTCTCCTCCATCCTATGACCCGGAAACCGATCGAGCTCAGCCATCTTGAAGGACATCTCAATTCTCTAATTGCTCCACAAGGAGTGAGGATCGAGGAGTGAGGAGCTTCTAGAGGAGTCATGAGCGATGATGATACACGGGTGTATTTTATGAGGAAGAGTTTTATTGACTGAACGTGACGCACGTATTAATTCTCCTCCGCCTTCACATCTGTCACAATCAATTTAATTGATACTTTAGCTTTGCAGTTTAACTTTTAAAGTAACCAAAAATCTCACATATTTCAACAGGGCATCTTGCTTTATTATTATTTATTATGAATTTCTTAAATAACCAAACTTTAACAACATAAGGGCAGATCCTTTGAGCGCTGCTGATGACGCAATGAAGTGACACTCGAGTGATCAAGTATTCCAATGTATAAATAAGCTTTTCTTCGATTCCTCCGTCCTCCTTTGCTTCGCATCCTACAGGGGTGGAGCTGAGACGTAAGGGAAGGAAGCGAGGAGGAACAAATAAGAATTGAGAAGCAGCCCTGGTCTTTAAAACTCCAGTACTCCTCAACAGAGCCAATCAGAGCAGCCGCTGACGAGCAGGTAAAATACACCTGTTGAGTGACAGCAAGAAATGAGCACACAAGGGAAAAGTTTACAGAGAGAGAGAGAGAGAAAACAGACAGAAAGAAAGAAATAAACAATAGGTCTTGGGACGTAACAAATTTAATTTTAGATATATTTACAGAAATAAATCAAGCTGTAATTACAGGTATTTTTTATTATTATAAGTACAATGTGTACAATAAGTTCATTGTATCAAATGAATAATATAAATGTTAGTACATAAGGACACCTAATATAAAGTGGTACCAAAAATGTGCCATTTTTCATTAACACTTTACAATAACAGGGCATGAATAATAAATGTATGATTAGTGAAGATATGAACTAATCATGAACCAATGTAGAGGTTTCCTTAACTACGACAGGAGTCATAATGATTCATGAATAACAGCAGCCTTAAACATGTTAGTACATGTTTGATAGTTAATGCATTAAACAATCAGGCTCCATAAGAATACAAAAAAACATTTTTGACTTTGAAATACATTTAAAAATTTATTAGTCCTAATTTAAACTATTAACATCAGCAGCTTCATCATAAACGTTACTGAAAGGCACAGAATTAGTTTGTCATTAATTCTTATTAAACATGGAAAATACTAAATATATAAATAATTTATCTTAAAAAGTCCTAATCTGTTTTGTGATATTTTCTTTCCTATCAAAATAAGCCTACTGTGACTTACGACAGTTCCTGAGGAATCGGTTCCCAAAAAAATAGCCAAACAGGAAGCATGAACTAAGGTCAGGGAACATTTAAGGGGATCAGCAGTTCACTCTCCATAAGCAGTTCACTCTCCATCAGCAGTTCACTCTCCATCAGTAGTTCACTCTCCATCAGCAGTTCACTCTCCATCAGTAGTTCACTCTCCATCAGCAGTTCACTCTCCATCAGTAGTTCACTCTCCATCAGCAGTTCACTCTCCATCAGCAGTTCACTCTCCATCAGTAGTTCACTCTCCATCAGCAGTTCACACTCCATCAGCAGTTCACTCTCCATCAGTAGTTCCATCAGCAGTTCACTCTCCATCAGTAGTTCACTCTCCATCAGTAGTTCACTCTCCATCAGTAGTTCACTCTCCATCAGCAGTTCACTCTCCATCAGTAGTTCACTCTCCATCAGCAGTTCACTCTCCATCAGCAGTTCACTCTCCATCAGTAGTTCCATCAGCAGTTCACTCTCCATCAGTAGTTCACTCTCCATCAGCAGTTCACTCCCCATCAGCAGTTCACTCTCCATCAGTAGTTCACTCTCCATCAGCAGTTCACTCTCCATCAGTAGTTCACTCTCCATCAGCAGTTCACTCTCCATCAGTAGTTCACTCTCCATCAGCAGTTCGTTATCCATCAGCAGTTCACTCTCCATCAGCAGTTCACTCTCCATCAGCAGTTCACTCTCCATCAGTAGTTCACTCTCCATCAGTAGTTCACTCTCCATCAGTAGTTCACTCTCCATCAGTAGTTCACTCTCCATCAGCAGTTCACTCTCCATCAGCAGTTCATCTCCATCAGTAGTTCACTCTCCATCAGCAGTTCACTCTCCATCAGTAGTTCACTCTCCAACAGCAGTTCACTCTCCATCAGTAGTTCACTCTCCATCAGCAGTTCACTCTCCATCAGTAGTTCACTCTCCATCAGCAGTTCACTCTCCATCAGCAGTTCACTCTCCATCAGTAGTTCACTCTCCATCAGGGGTTCACTCTCCATCAGTAGTTCACTCTCCATCAGCAGTTCACTCTCCATCAGTAGTTCACTCTCCATCAGCAGTTCGTTATCCATCAGCAGTTCACTCTCCATCAGCAGTTCACTCTCCATCAGCAGTTCACTCTCCATCAGTAGTTCACTCTCCATCAGTAGTTCACTCTCCATCAGCAGTTCACTCTCCATCAGTAGTTCACTCTCCATCAGTAGTTAACTCTCCATCAGTAGTTCACTCTCCATCAGCAGTTCACTCTCTATCAGTAGTTCACTCTCCATCAGCAGTTCGTTATCCATCAGCAGTTCACTCTCCATCAGTAGTTCACTCTCCATCAGCAGTTCACTCTCCATCAGCAGTTCACTCTCCATCAGCAGTTCACCCTCCATCAGTAGTTCACTCTCCATCAGCAGTTCACTCTCCATCAGCAGTTCACCCTCCATCAGTAGTTCACTCTCCATCAGCAGTTCACTCTCCATCAGTAGTTCACTCTCCATCAGCAGTTCACTCTCCATCAGCAGTTCACTCTCCATCAGTAGTTCACTCTCCATCAGCATATCACTCTCCATTAGCAGTTCACTCTCCATCGGTAGTTCACTCTCCATCAGCATATCACTCTCCATTAGCAGTTCACTTTCCATCAGTAGTTCACTCTCCATCAGCAGTTCACTCTCCATCAGCAGTTCACTCTCCATCAGCAGTTCGTTATCCATCAGCAGTTCACTCTCCATCAGCAGTTCACTCTCCATCAGCAGTTCACTCTCCATCAGTAGTTCACTCTCCATCAGCAGTTCACTCTCCATCAGTAGTTCACTCTCCATCAGCAGTTCGTTATCCATCAGCAGTTCACTCTCCATCAGCAGTTCACTCTCCATCAGCAGTTCACTCTCCATCAGTAGTTCACTCTCCATCAGTAGTTCACTCTCCATCAGTAGTTCACTCTCCATCAGTAGTTCACTCTCCATCAGCAGTTCACTCTCCATCAGTAGTTCACTCTCCAACAGCAGTTCACTCTCCATCAGTAGTTCACTCTCCATCAGCAGTTCACTCTCCATCAGCAGTTCACTCTCCATCAGTAGTTCACTCTCCATCAGCAGTTCACTCTCCATCAGTAGTTCACTCTCCATCAGCAGTTCACTCTCTATCAGTAGTTCACTCTCCATCAGCAGTTCGTTATCCATCAGCAGTTCACTCTCCATCAGTAGTTCACTCTCCATCAGCAGTTCACTCTCCATCAGCAGTTCACTCTCCATCAGCAGTTCACTCTCCATCAGCAGTTCACTCTCCATCAGTAGTTCACTCTCCATCAGTAGTTCACTCTCCATCAGTAGTTCACTCTCCATCAGTAGTTCACTCTCCATCAGCAGTTCACCCTCCATCAGTAGTTCACTCTCCATCAGCAGTTCACTCTCCATCAGTAGTTCACTCTCCATCAGCAGTTCACTCTCCATCAGCAGATCACTCTCCATTAGCAGTTCACTCTCCATCGGTAGTTCACTCTCCATCAGCATATCACTCTCCATTAGCAGTTCACTTTCCATCAGTAGTTCACTCTCCATCAACAGTTCACTCTCCATCAGCAGTTCACTCTCCATCAGCAGTTCATTATCCATCAGCAGTTCACTCTCCATCAGCAGTTCACTCTCCATCAGTAGTTCACTCTCCATCAGCAGTTCGTTATCCATCAGCAGTTCACTCTCCATCAGCAGTTCACTCTCCATCAGTAGTTCACTCTCCATCAGCAGTTCACTCTCCATCAGCAGTTCACTCTCCATCAGTAGTTCACTCTCCATCAACAGTTCACTCTCCATCAGGAGTTCACTCTCCATCAGCAGTTCACTCTCCATCAGGAGTTCACTCTCCATCAGCAGTTCACTCTCCATCAGCAGTTCACTCTCCATCAACAGTTCACTCTCCATCAGGAGTTCACTCTCCATCAGCAGGTCACTCTCCATCAGTAGTTCACTCTCCATCAGTAGTTCACTCTCCATCAGTAGTTCAATCTCCATCAGCAGTTCACTCTCCATCAGTAGTTCACTCTCCATCAGTAGTTCACTCTCCATCAGTAGTTCACTCTCCATCAGCAGTTCACTCTCCATCAGTAGTTCACTCTCCATCAGTAGTTCACTCTCCATCAGCAGTTCACACTCCATCAGTAGTTCACTCTCCATCAGTAGTTCACTCTCCATCAGTAGTTCACTCTCCATCATTAGTTCACAGCAGTTGACTCTCCATCAGCATTTCACTCTCCATCAGTAGTTCACACTCCATCAGTAGTTCACTCTCCATCAGCAGTTCACTCTCCATCAGTAGTTCACTCCCCATCAGCAGTTCACTCTTCATTAGCAGTTTACTCTACATAAGTAGTCCAGTTTCTATCAGTAGTTCCCTTTCAGTCGATAACGTCGGACGTAGTCGACGCGACTGAAATGGGATCACGCTAGGGAGCCTATCATCTTCGAGTACTATTGAACGAGCCAATGTAATTGGCGTGCGTGATTCGCATCACACACTCCGCCCCCGCGGCGCGGGTATAAATACGGAAGTGGATGCACGCACTAGTTGCCTTTCGCTTCGGAGCCGATCGTTTGATGTCTCTGAGAGTGCTGTTGTCTACAACGAGCGAGTGTGTCGGTGTTCTTCAGGAAGACTCTCCCAGTGCTGGTGTTCTACAGCGCGAGTGCAGCGGTGATCGCGAGCTTTGAGCTCTCAACTGCTGTTTTAACAGCAACAAATTTCTAAATGTTTGTGTGTGTTGATGGCTGGTTAGAGGGCGGAAAAGTGAGTGCTTCACTGTTTCAGTTCTCTGTTCAGTGTTGCCGCGGTCATTTCCCTGTGTGCTCCGGCACTGGTGACGGTCCTATTTTCTGAAAGAGCAACACGGGTGCGTTTGCGTCTTTTTCAAGATGTCATTCCGCCCGTGCGTTTCTGGGTGCGGTCGTTCCCTGTCTCTCTCTGATGGTCACAACTGTTGTGTCACGTGTTTGGCTTACAGCACGCTGAGACAGCTTTTGTGGACAGCTCATGTTTTCACTGTGGGAACATGACTGTCGCAGTGTTGAGGGCGAGACTCGCCTTCGTTCGCGGAGAGCGAGTCCCCATTACCATGCCCCACCCTCGGGTGCTGTGTGGGATGGGTGACCGGAGGATAGTGTTGGATGTCCCGCCCGGTAACCATTCCCTGTGGGCTCCTCACTCCTCCCTTCCACTGCAACCACTGGAGCCTCCGGTGTTTTCTGCTGGTCCATCTGTAATGGGTGGGCCAGCGGTTTCACTCGGGGCTCCCCTGGAGGACAGGACGCCGATTGCAGCATCAGAGGGTGAGCTGACTTCTGGAGATGATGACTCGGCTGCATTGTCTCCCTCCGGGAGTTCAATGTTGCCCGAGCCGGATCCAGAATTATCAGCTATGCTGAAACGGGCCGCCGAGGCTGCCGGGCTCGAGTGGAACCTCCACCGTGTCCCGTTCAGTCTCGGTTGGAATCTGGAGTTTGGTATCTTGGGGCGGGCCGCGCTGGTTCTCAGCTCGCCGCCCCAGTGCCTTTCTTTCCCGAAATGCATGGAGAGCTTATCAGGTGGTGAACAGCATCTTTCTCTGCCAGAAACTGCCTGAATAGCTTTTCCCCCTCATTACCCTTGATGGAGGAACGGTGAAGGGTTGCGAGGTGTCCCTCCATTGGAGCGGTCTGTCGACACAGGTGCACCTGTGTCCGGCGGCCGCTGCCTTTTGGGGGGATCCTCGTCTCCCCCCTAAGGCCTGTGAGTTTCGTCCGTTCCGACGGGCAGAGCTTACAAAGCCTGTGGGCAAGCCCCTTCCTCTTGCGTGCCATGGCGTTGCTGCAGGCTAGGGCACCCATGGCATGCACGAGGGTAATCCAGACCGTGCGCTCATAGGTGAGCACCGCACTGCATCCGACCTCACCCTCCGGGGTACGGGTGTCGTAGCGTGCGTGATCGGTCTGGCGATGTCCACCTTGGTGGTCCAGTAGCGCCTTCGTTGGCTCAGCCTGGTTGGTATGGCGGATGCGGACAAGGTTCGGTTCCTGGTCTCCCCAATTTCCCAGGTTGGGCTGGTCGGCGACGCGGTGGAGAACTGCATCAAACAGTTCTCTGCCGCTCAAGCGCAGACGGAGGTCATCCGGCACATCCTGCCCCGGTGGCCAGCTGCTGCCTCCACCCGCCGCCGGTGGCAGCTCCTCCGTCTGCTCGTCGCCGTGGGCGTTCTCCGGCCGCCGCTCCTGCTGGCCCTCCGCAGCAGCCTCCACCCAGGCCTCAGCAGGGAGCCGGCCGCAGTAGAGATGCCCAGCCCGCTCCAGGCGCTGCCAAGCCAGGTGGCAAGCGACAGCGAAAGCATTCCGGAGCGGGCCGCCCAGGAATGGATGAGATGCTCTTGGAGTGGCACGATCACTCCCTCCCCCCGGGTGAGGGCCGGGTGGAGCCTTTGTTTGTGTGTGTGTCTGTTCCGCCGCTGGCTCCCTAAAAAAAAAAAAAAAAAAAAAAAAAAGCGGAGCAAGCGGTACCCACACTTCAAAGAGAGAGCAATTTCATCTGTTCCTGGGTCCCAAGAGGGCCAGTCTGGCGGGTGTGACCCTGTATAGCCTTACACCCCTCAGCTCCCCCTTGGTCGCCAGCAGGCAGCTTGGTGCGTTCGAGGACCCGGTCATCCGCCTTCTCACGCGCCCCCTGCCGCTTGTGGAGACAGGTAAGTGTTGCACAGCACACTAACACCACTCTCTCTACTTTGCTGCCCCACCTCAGGCTCGGCTACCCCGCTCAAGTCAGTGATAGTCATCACATTAGGTGTTGAGCAGACGTGCTCCTGAAAATTCAGTGATATTCATCACACCGAGTGTTGAGCAGTGCTCCTGACTTGTGCGTGCTTATCTTATCCTGCTGGCGAAGGATTTGATATAGCCGCTCCTCCAGCCGGTACGAAGGCCAGTTGTAAACTCGTTCTTCGTGCTACTAGGTGGTGGGTCGTGACCATCTTGGCCCAAGATTGGTCTGCAGCTTTGACCTGAAAGACATGTGCTTCAGATCTCTACCTCCC
This sequence comes from Siphateles boraxobius, assembly GCF_051911475.1. NCBI lineage: Eukaryota > Metazoa > Chordata > Actinopteri > Cypriniformes > Leuciscidae > Siphateles > Siphateles boraxobius. Next base: position 1,828,028 of record NW_027508819.1, on the reverse strand, counting down.
GCACCGCAGGCCATCCTGTGTGTTGCGTCTAAGGGTGGAGTATCAGTACAGTGTCCTTCTCCTCGAGTGCTCCAGAGCCCGTTGGGTCTTCAGGTCAACTGGAAGAGAGTAATCTCGCCCACGGGCTGAGTATCTCTTTTCTAGTTTTGGAGAGGTACTCGGTCCAACATGTCTCTCCAATGAGAATGTGTTCAGCTGGTGTTGAAGTGAGAAAGGGTCCCACTGAAAGAACTTTCAGAGGCTCCTGGGGTATATGGTAGTCGCAGCCTTTGGCTCCCTCCATATGTGACCGCTTCAGCGCTAGCTTCACGATCGAGTCCCGAGGTGACCGTGGCAGAGCAGCTCACCCTGTGTGACTATAGTTCATCCCGGTCTGCTGCCAAACCCTCTTCAACAGAGCGGCCATGTACAAAGGGCGTGTTTTAACGGGGGCCTGGGCGACCCCCGACTACACGGGCATTCGTGCCTCGAGTTGTTAGACATTGCGACCGTTGCGCAAGCTTCCCTTGCATGTCACAAACTCACCCGTCACCTCCTCCTTGGAGTCAGACGCTTCTGAGGGCGCCTTATTCCACTCCTCCTGCTTACTCAATCGTGCCGCCATCGAGCCTCACGACAGTTATAGCCAGGGCAAGTGGAGACTCCATCCCCTGGGTCCGGCTGGGTCATGACCATTCCGGGGCCGCTCAGTTGCCCCCCCGGTTTTATTTTTCCGCCAGTGTTTGGGTAAACCGAGCGGACTACCCTTGGACAAACACTGGGACTCAGCGGCCCCAGGGGCCCGCAGAAATGCGTTTAACCCCAGTGAGCCTTCTAAAAGTGACTGCGACTCATGGTCGCCTTGCGCCTGCAAGTCAGTGAAATCATCACTCTTCATGTTGAGCAGATTTGCTCCTGAAACTCAGTGAAGTTCATCGCACTCTGGTGTTGAGCAGCAATGCTCCTGTAGCTCAGTGAGTCCATCACAGGTAGCTCAGTGAATTCATCACACGCAGTGCTGAGCAGAAATGCTCCTGGTGCTCAGTGAAGTTCCTCGCACTCAAGTGTTGAGCAGAAATGCTCCTGAAGCTCAGTGAGTTTATCACACTCAGGTGTTGAGCAGTAATGCTCCTGAAGCTCAGTGAACTTGTCACACTCAAGTGCTGAGCAGAAATGCTCCTGTCGCTCAGTGAGGTTCTTCGTACTCAAGTGTTGAGCAGAAATGCTCCTGAAGCTCGGTGAGTTTATCACACTCAGGTGTTGAGCAGGAATGCTCCTGAAGCTCAGTGAACTTGTCACACCCAAGTGCTGAGCAGAAAATGCTCCTGAAGCCCAGTGATCTTCACATGTTGTGTTGAGCAATGCTCCTGTCTTTTGCGCCCGTCACTTGCACCTACGTGCCATGTCAGGAGAGGAACAGGTCTTCATAGTTGCCCCTCATTGGCCCAACTAGACCTGGTTCCCTTCAACAGCCTTCCTGACTTCCCCTGGATTCGGGGACGGGGCACGATGGCACACGCGTTCTTCCCCCGGAGATTCCGGGCGGTCTTACATCCGAACGCGGAGGTTCAGGTGGCTATCACAAGAACATGTGTTAGTTACCATCACTTCTGCGAGCACCCCCTAGAATTGGGTAGCGTGCTTACGCCTTTAGAAGTGGAACCTAGTCGTTGAGTGCGTCTTCTCCCCTGAGGAGATCCTGAAAGCTTTCGATCACTTCAGTGCTCTCTTTCCTGCAAAATGGGTTGCAGTAGGCTGTTTTCCTAAATCACCCTCAAAATGATGTTGCCTCGGTGTTTAAACGACGCTCATCGTGTTGCAGAAGTATGCAGAAGCACGTTCTGATCGTCAGGTTCCTGAGGAGCAAGGTCTTGTAAATCCTTGTGTCCCTCTTTATCCTCTTGGGCCTTGTCCCTGGTGCGACTGCACTGCAGAGACCGCCCCTGAGCCACTGCAGGTAGTGAGTTAAAAATTCTGTTATATCAGTTCTCCTGCTCGCGTGGTCTCTACTAGAGGGTAGGGACTTGCTCGCTTTCGGTCAACGTATTGTGCCTGGAGTCTGGGCCGGCTAACTCTCACAAGCTGAGATCCCGGCTCGGATTGTGCCCAAGGTTCCTACCTCTCCCGTAATAGGAGCAGGTGGGGAGCCTGCAAGCGCTGCCCTGGAGGAGGCAGATCCAGCCCTGGCTTCTCTGTCCGATTCGCTTGGACGTGTACAGAATGCAAGTCATAAACCTCAGACCAGCTCTTCAAATATCTGTGGAATTCAGCAGAGAGGGAAGGCTGTTTCCATGCAAAGTTGCACTTAGTGCTTGCCTTCATTTCGGCAAAGATCCGAGATGCAACATGTCCACTTAGGTGTTGAGCTCCTCTATGATGAGTGTAAAGTGCTCCGCCTGGGCGTTGACGATATACTTTGCTAAACAGATTCTAGAGTTGGGGGCTGGACGACACCTAGTTGAACCGCTGCTTCCCGTGGGCTCCCTTCTCATGAAGCCAGTTTCACCGTGAGCCTGGTTCAAGTGTCGGCTTGCTGCGCCATTCCCCTCCTATGGACTGGATACGTGCGCCTTTCTACTCCAGTTGAGTTCCCTTAAAATTGAACCCTGTTGAGTTCCTCCACACCCCTCCGACGTCGGACGTGCGGAACGTCTGGTGTTAGGCCTACCACTCGTAAGCAGTGTGGAACCTGTGTTAGGCTGGGTCCATATGTTGCGGTCCCTTCGGTGACCCCATATGTGTATTCTTCCACGATACGGCTCCCTGCGGTGAGCCCGTGTCTTCCCTCGGCAGAGTCTCTCTGCCGTCACTGTCCGGTGTGTCTCCCCCCGTCTTAGGCTGGAGCCACCCCAGTGACATTCCATATGTTAGACTGCCCGGTTTCCGCCCAGTTCATATGTGTATTCTCCACATTTCCTCCCTCGGGTTGGATGTGGCTTCCGCAGCGTCCCTTCCTTCCAACGTACGGGGAACGCTTTCCCAGTGGTCCTGTAGGAACAGCAGTGACTTCCCTGGCCTAAGCCCTGTCCTTCCCCGCCTTAAGTTTGCGGGGGCATCAGGAGGCTTTGGTTTAGGCACTGGAAGGTGGCAGCGTTAGTGGCGTGTTCAATGGTTGATCCCATTTCAGTCGCGTCGACTACGTCCGACGTTATCGACTGAAAGGGAACGTCCTGGTTGCGTATGCAACCCACCGTTCCCTGAAGGAGGGAACGGAGGACGTAGTCCCCTTGCCACTACCGCTGGACCACCGCTGACCCCGGGTTACTCTCGGCTCCTCAGCGAAAAGCAACTAGTGCGTGCATCCACTTCCGTATTTATACCCGCGCCGCGGGGGCGGAGTGTGTGATGCGAATCACGCACGCCAATTACATTGGCTCGTTCAATAGTACTCGAAGATGATAGGCTCCCTAGCGTGATCCCATTTCAGTCGCGTCGACTACGTCCTCCGTTCCCTCCTTCAGGGAACGGTGGGTTGCATACGCAACCAGGACGTTCACTCTCCATCCAGACACAGGCCGTGATGATGATACTGTACCTCCGTTCTCGGACCACACATCACTTAACTGGCCTGAATACTATAGTTGTAGTATGTGTTTTTGATGAGTTAGTTATGAGCACATTAATTACGAGTTAGTTTGATGAGCACATTAATTATGATGTGCCCCATCAAGTAAAGTCATGACATAATGATGCGTTAACAAGCCTTTAGTTTATGTTAGTGTATGGTTAGTTAATAATGAATTAATAATGATGTGCCTCCTCAAGGCCCCTAACGCCTCCTTGAACTGCCACCTTAACGTGGTGGAGGGGTTTGAGTACCCGAATGACCCTAGGAGCTATGCTGTCTGGGGCTATATGCCCCTGGTAGGGTCTCCCAAGGCAAACAGGTCCTAGGCGACGGGTCTGACTAAGAGCGGTTCAAAATCCCCATATGATGGATAAACATTCAAGGACCGTGACGTCGCCCGGTATGGCGCAGCCGGGGCCCCACCCTGGAGCCAGGCCCGGGGTTGGGGCTCGTAAGCGAGCGCCTGGTGGCCGGGCCTCTTCCCATTGGGTCCGGCCGGGCTCAGCCCGAAGGTGTGACGTGGGACCGCCTTCCCGTGAGCTCACCACCTGCAGGAAGAGATGTAAGGGGCGGTGCAGAGAGGATCAGGTGGCAGTCGAAGGCGGTGACCTTGACGACCCGATCCCTGGACACGGAAACTAGCCTTAGGGACGTGGAACATCACCTCTCTGGCGGGGAAGGAGCCTGAGATGGTGCGTGAGGTTGAGAGGTTCCGACTAGAGATAGTCGGGATCACCTCTACGCATGGCTTGGGATCTGGAACCACACTCCTTGAGAGAGGATGAACTCTTCACCACTCTGGAGTTGCCCATGGTGAGAGGCGACGGGCTGGTGTGGGTTTGCTTATAGCCCCCCAGCTCAGCCGCCATGTGTTGGGGTTTACCCCGGTGAACGAGAGGGTCGTTTCACTGCGCCTACGGGTCGGGGATAGGTCTCTCACTTTCGTGTGTGCCTACGGGCCAAACGGCAGTGCAGAGTACCCGGCCTTCTTGGGGTCTCTGGGAGGAGTGCTGGAAAGTGCTCCGACTGGGGACTCCGCCGTTCAACTGGGGGACTTCAACGCTCACGTGGGCAGCGACAGTGACACCTGGAGGGGCGTGATTGGGAGGAACGGCCCCCCCGACCTGAACCAGAGCAATGTTCAGTTATTAGACTTCTGTGCTAGTTACAGTTTGTCCATAACGAACACCATGTTCAAGCATAAGGGTGTCCACCAGTGCACGTGGTACCAGGACACCCTAGGTCGCAGGTCGATGATCGACTTTGTGGTCGTTTCATCTGACCTGCGGCCGTATGTCTTGGACACTCGGGTAAAGAGAGGAGCGGAGCTGTCAACTGATCACCACCTGGTGGTGAGTTGGATCCGATGGCGGGGGAGGAGGCTGGACAGACTCGGCAGACCCAAGCGTACTGTAAGGGTTTGCTGGGAACGTTTGACCGAGTCTCCTGTCAGAGAGATTTTCAACTCCCACCTTCGGCGGAGCCATGACCCGATCCCGAGGGAGGCTGGAGATATTGAGTCTGAGTGGACCATGTTCTCCACCTCCATTGTCGAAGCGGCTGCTCGGAGCTGTGGCTGTAAGATCTCCGGTGCCTGTCGAGGCGGCAATCCCCGAACCCGGTGGTGGACACCGGAAGTAAAGGATGCCGTCAAGCTGAAGAAGGAGTCCTATCAGGCCTGGTTGGTTTGTGGGACTCCTGAGGCAGTTGACAGGTACCGGCAGGCCAAGCGGACTGCAGCCCGGGTGGTTGATGGTGGCAAAAACTTGGGCCTGGAAGGAGTTCGGTGAGGCCATGGAGAAGGACTATCGGCTGGCCTCGAAGAGATTCTGGCAAACTGTCCGGCGCCTCAGGAGAGGGAAACAAAGCCCTACCAACGCTGTTTACAGTGGAGGTGGGCAGCTGTTGACCTCAACTGGGGATGTCGTCGGACAGTGGAAGGAATACTTCGAGGATCTCCTCATTCCCGCCGTCACGTTTTCTGTTGAGGAAGCAGAGGCTGAGGGCTCAGAGGTGGACTCGTCCATCACCCTAGCTGAGGTCACCGAGGTAGTCAAGAAATTCCTCGGTTGCAAGGCACCGGGGGTGGGTGAGATCCGCCCTGAGTACCTCAAGTCTCTGGATGTTGTGGGGCTGTTTGGCTGACACGCCTCTGCAGCATCGCGTGGCGGTCGGGGACAGTGCCTCTGGGATGGCAGACCGGGGTGGTGGTCCCTCTTTTTAAGAAGGGGGACCGGAGGGTGTGTTCCAACTATAGGGGGATCACACTTCTCAGCCTCCCTGGGAAAGTCTATGCCAGGGTACTGGAGAGGAGAATACGGCCGATAGTGGGACCTCGGATTCAGGAGGAACAGTGTGGTTTTCGTCCAGGCCGTGGAACACTGGACCAGCTCTATACTCTCTACAGGGTGCTGGAGGGTTCATGGGAGTTTGCCCAACCAGTCCACATTTGCTTTGTGGATTTGGAGAAGGCATTCGACTGTGTCCCTCGCGGCGGCCTGTGGAGGGTGCTCCGGGAGTATGGGGTCCGGGGTCCTTTGCTAAGGGCTGTCCGGTCCCTGTATGGCCGAAGCAGGAGCTTGGTTCGCATTGCCGGTAGTAAGTCAGACTTCTTTCCGGTGCATGTTGGACTCCGCCAGGGCTGCCATTTGTCGCCGGTTCTGTTCATAGTATTTATGGACAGAATTTTTAGGCACAGCCAGGGGGCGGAGGGTGTCAGGTTTGGGGACCACGCGATTTTGTCTCTGCTTTTTGCGGATGATGTTGTCGTGTTGGCCCCTTCACACCAGGACCTTCAGCATGCACTGGGACGGTTTGCAGCCGAGTGTGAAGCGGCTGGGATGAAAATCAGCACCTACAAATCCGAGGCCATGGTCCTCAGTCGGAAAAGGGTGGCTTGCTCACTTCAGGTTGGTTGAGAGATCCTTCCTCAAGTGGAGGAGTTTAAGTATCTTGGGGTTTTGTTCACAAGTGAGGGAAGGATGGAACGGGAGATTGACAGACGGATCGGTGCAGCTTCTGCAGTAATGCGGTCGATGTACCGGTCTGTTGTGGTGAAGAAGGAGCTGAGCCGTAAGGCAAAGCTTTCGATTTACCGGTCAATCTACGTTCCTACTCTAACCTATGGTCATAAGCTTTAGGTCAGAAAGGACAAGATCCCGGATACAGGCGGCCGAAATGAGCTTTCTCCGCAAGGGTGGCTGGCCCTCAGAGTAGAGACGCTGCTCCTCCACATCGAGAGGGGTCAGCTGAGGTGGCTCGGGCATCTGTTCCGGATGACTCCTGGACGCCTTCCCGAGGAGGTGTTCCGGGCACGTCCCACTGGGAGGAGACCCCGGGGAAGACCTAGGACACGCTGGAGAGACTATGTCTCCCGGTTGGCCTGGGAACGCCTCGGTGTCCCCCCGGAAGAGCTGGAGGAAGTGTCCAGGGAGAGGGAAGTCTGGGCTTCTCTGCTCAGACTGCTGCCCCCGCGACCCGGCCCCGGATAAGCGGAAGAAGATGGATGGATGGATGGTGCCTCCTCAAGTAAAGTCATGACATGATGATGCACTTACAAATCCTTAACTAAAATATGAATAAACATATACAATAAGAGTGCCATCTTTATTCATTTACACCCATGTTACACAAAAAAACCTTAAAAATGATGTGTGGTTCTTTTATTTTTATTTATACAATAAAACATATATGGACTTAAAAGAAAGCCCAAATATACCTGTAAAGACACACATAAGACATGTTTACATGTAAAATATGGCATAAGCTATAAGCTAATGTTAATCGAAGTATATATACATTTAAACAAAAATAAAAATACAGTTAATTACTGTACATTACCTCCTGACAACTCCCAAATACAACATACATGCAAACACATCTTTAATTATTAATTCTGTTTAAGCAGAATTAAACAGAACAAAGCAGTCAACATTTATGAGATTAAAATGCCAGCATTACCATAGGAACACAACTAACGTGCAGAGCGAGCACCTATACAAATCATATAAAATTAGAAAACAGTTTAGATAGAATTAAATTTATTAGTGGTAGTTATTAGTCTATTTTCCACGTTTGGTTAGACGGATCGGTGTAATGGCTAAATAATCATGTGCCATTCCATTTATTTGTCACAAAGCTGCAGATAGCAGATTATGATATTACAGTTTAAATTATGGCAGTATTAAATCATATGTTTAATTCAAATTTAGATTGCTTCTTATTTATTCTTACAGAGACTGGTTGATTTAGTTTACCCCTAAACGTTGATTAATGCATTAACTTTCAAACATGTACTAACATGTTTAAGGCTGCTGTTATTCATGCATGAATCAGTAGTTAAGGAACCCTCTTCATTGGTTCATGATTAGTTCATATCTTCACATCATAAGTTAATGTTGAAGTTACTATTACTTCACATATTAGTACATGATTATTCATGTCCTGTTATTATAAAGTGTTATTTATATTATATTATTATAAAGTATATTATAAATCGTATTCTGAACTAACAAGGGCAAGATCCTGGATTTAATTCCTAGAAAACATATTCCTTGCAAACTGTAATTTGCTTTGGATAACCAACTGTAACTAACTGACAAAAAAGCAACAGTTCTCATGTCTTGTTTGTGTGCACTTCTGATGTTTGACGGTTAGATCAGCACTGTTGTGTGGATTATGTGGGCTTGTCCTCATCACTGTAGTTTATAACTAACTGACTGTGACTAAATCAACAGACATCACGAAACGGTTTCACTTTCCTGAGACACGTGACAGCTTGTTTTTTACTTGTGTGTATCTGTAAAATAGTGTGACGAATAGGACGCGTCTTTAGAACACTTCCTCTCTCTGCATGATCAGCATGATGTGCTGGAAAGCACCAAACACACACACACACACACACACACACACATACACACACCGCAGCTCAGTCCAACAGGTAGGAAAAACTGCAGCACACAACAACTTCTGTTGCTTAACTTTACTTTCTAGGTACACTCGAAACATACCTGGATTAAACAAACAAAAAATATATAGTGCAGCATTCATTCACCTCAAATACAGATATGAAGTTAAATGTGATTTGCAAATATTTATTTATGATTATGTTCGTTGATTCTGTAATTGCTATTTTCGTAGTTTTCGTAGTTTCGTAGCGTTATCTGATTAACTGTATTTCACAAAGTTTATTTCAGCATGGTTTTTCAAAGTCATGAATGTATCATGATGTTTGCTCTCTGCAGTGGCAGCAGAAACTACACACACTCTCTCATGTGCCAACAAGAAATAAAACACTCTAACTGAAGAGAGTAATAAATCAGCAGATTTGCATACTTGTGTTACCAGAGTTCCTCTATTTGCTCAACATGTGCTCTAAGTTTTACAGCACATACAGCTTTACATTAAATACTGATTCTAATGGTATACCATTAATGGTATACAAAACAATCTTGAAATTACTATCAAATTCAAGGCTGGCAGATCCATTAATTGGAAAAAAACAAAAGTATCAAACTATGAGACATGAGCACACAAAGAGGTACAGTTTGGGGACAGAAATACACCCGCATTCGTCACACACACACACACTTCCTTCAAACTTGTACAGGAAGGGAGGTGACAGTTGTGAAACTTATACGTACGTTATAATTTACAGTAATCACATATAAAGTAGCCTGTATTGAGTCACTCTAGAAAGCCACTCCAAAAATGTCTGAATGTTAATGCAATAGATATGAAAATATCAAAGTATCAAAAGTGCGTCTGCTGTAGTTCATTCACTGTTTTTTGACAACCATTTTGCTTGAAAAGTTTATTTATGCCGTGTGTGTGTGTGTGTGTGTGTGTGTGTGTGTGTGTGTGTGTGTGTGTGTGTGTGTGTGTGTGTGTGTGTGTGTGTGTTGCAGTTTACCAGTAATTACTCAGTAAAGTGAATTGGAAGAAATTTCAAAGTTGTTTCAATTTTATTCCACAGTGATTTTCTGCTGTCTACAATAAATGAAATCAAAGTTTGACCATGACATCCATGAATGTGTCGTGTCCGAACTCGTGTTCAGCTAATATGACTGGCTGGGAAACAGCCATGAACAAGCTTTACACCTACTTCTACCTGATCATCTTCATCCCGGGCCTGCTGAGCAACACCCTGGCTCTGTGGGTGTTGTGTCGATTCATAAGGTCAGCGGTACAGCATTATTAATACCTTCATAAAGCTGGATGCACTGTATTATTTTGGCCTAGCTTTATTTGGCCGTCTGAGACGAATCTTCTGAATGCTAAAATAAGTCTTTGTTCGCTAGTTTGAAATGTTGGCTGATTACTGAACATTGCAATCAAATTTGGTCTCTGATGAAATCCTGGCCCTGTCAGATGTTTTGAGTCCTGCAATGATTTCTCCTACTTCAACCGTCAAATCTAAAACTATTAGCAGCACAGGACACGAAAGTGATGATGCAATAAGTGAGAAAACAACAAACCACCAATTGTTCCACACATGTTTTCGTTTTTATCCAATTCTCTTTTCAAGAAAAGCCCTGATCAAGTTTAACGCTAGACATGATTGTTGTTTGCTATCCACCATTTCTATCCGGCATGTAAAGCGGCTCACATTCACAGTACGTGTTAGTAACTGATGAAGAAACTGAACGAGCCTCGATTCCCATACAGTCTGACGTACAACAGTCGTAAAGGACTGCTCTGGATCGTACAGTGTGCATCTGTTGGAGAACCAAGCTGGTTTACAATATTGCAACCATTATCATTGTTAGTCACTCTGTTCAGAGGTTGTGCAATTAGCTTTTTAGCATGTTGACAGGTTGAAAGTTAAGTTGAAAGGCCTTATATAACAATTTTAATGGTGATAATATAAAAAAACTTTTTGATATGTTAAAGGATTATTTCACTTCAGAATTATAATTTCCTGATAGTTTACTCACCCCCAATGTTTTTATTTCTTTTCAACTAAAGAAAGATAGACATGAACATCTTGGATGACATGGGGGAGCTGAGTAAACTATCTGGAAATTTTAATTCTGAAGTGAACTAATTCTTTATATCAGAAATGTCACCATTAAGATAGACCTTCCTTGTCAGTTCAATGTAATTGTGATAGTACTGATCAACTCTAATCAAGGCACTTGTTTTTCTTGTATTTGATGTATTTCATGAGGTCAGTTTAGAGTTGCATGTGTATTCTAATGCCACGGATTCTCTTCGTTTCACAGCAAAAAGACGAAAGCCATCATCTTCATGATCAACCTGACCATAGCCGACCTGGCTCACGTGCTGTCGCTGCCACTGCGGATTCACTACTACATCCAAGGAGACTGGCCTTTCGGCAGTGTGCTGTGTATGCTGTGCTTTTACCTGAAATACCTTAACATGTACGCTAGCATCGTGTTCCTGGTGTGCATCAGCATCCAGCGCTGTGCTTTCCTCATGCGCCCGTTCCGGGCCAAGCACTGGAAGTCCCGCTACGATGTGGGCATCAGTATCGCAGTGTGGGTGGTGGTGGGTCTCTGCTGTTCACCCTTCATTTTAATGAGGAAAAAATCAGGAAAGGAAACCGGACAATGCTTCAAAGATCTCCCAATGAAAAAGCTGGATTTTCGCTTAGCCATTTCCATGATGGCCGCTGCGGAACTCTTTGGATTTATTGGCCCATTATTTGTCATTATCTTCTGTACTTGCTTGATAGTGAACTCTTTGCGACAGCGGACCCACAAAGAGCAGTCCACTGGTAGCACGAGGAAGGCCTTGCGCATGGTTCGAGTGTGCACAGGAGTCTTCCTCTTCTGCTTCGCCCCCTACCACATCAACTTCCTGTTTTATCTGATGGTAACCCAGTGCATTATAACAAACTGTGAGGTGAGTCAGGCCGTCAAACAGTTTCACCCGATCTCTCTGTGCATGGCGAGCCTTAACTGCTGCCTCAACCCGCTCATTTACTACTTCCTAACCACTGAGTTCAAGCAGCAGCTGAACCACGGCAGCTCCGTGCTCAGAGGCCGACTGATGAGCACGGAGAGCTCCACTTCATACAGGGAATCAGTGCATTAGCAATGAGGAAAAAAACATAAAATCAGCAGTTCTGTCCCAGAAACTACTCAGTATTTTTTTTTTTACATCATGCCTAAATCTTGCCTTCACAGTTTTTTTACAATTGCTAAGATTCTTCAAACCATTTTCTCACAACATTAAAGTCCCACTGAAGTGCCTTGGAGCGCGCAGCTTTGTTTGATGCATTGACTTCATTTCCACTGAAACAGGAAGCTAAGGCGGGACATATTGAATGGCTCCTCCCCCTTTCAAATAGCCAATCGTGTTTAGTTTACCTCACAGACTGACAGCACCTGGGAAGTGCTGATGAAACGCTGGATTCAATAGTAGATGATTCCTTCATTTCATTCTTAACCAACGTACAGTTGGAAAACAGAATCAAACTCGAGTGTTTGAGCAAACGAACACACACTCAAACCCATATTGCTCCGTGACGTGTCAACGCTCACTTTGGCCAGGTGGTGTTTATAGCACAGGGGGCGGAGTTTCAGATTCTAGAGAGCATTTGATTGGACAGAAGATATGATGAAAAGCTGATGTCCAGGGTGATGTCATAAAAATCCCTGATCCATTTTAGCGCAAGTGAGAGACTGTAAGTTTTGAACGCTTATATCTCCTAAATGGTCATTTCTTCATTGTTTCAGAACACAACAGCTTATTCATAACATGAAGGCTACCATATTCATACTAAAAGCTAAAAAACTTGATTTCAAGGGGCCTTTAAACACAGAACCACATCTTCAAACTACTCACAAAACACAGTCACTCAGAAGAGTTGTGCAACTGCAGAATCAGAGTCAGAGAGATTCATTCTGCCTCAGCAGCATGTCTTCATGTTGGGTCTTCATGTACTTAGTCCACATCACAGGCAGTGTCGTCTCTTGCCAGAGAAAGGGGAAAGCCCTCTGGTGTGTTGATCCAGCCTTGACAACACTGACCAGCTCTTCCTCTCAGACATCACATCATCCTGCAGTGCATCTGTGCACTCGGAGCTGCTGGCTAATATTATCTACAGTCGGTCTGGTCACATCATTAGAAACAAGTGTGAACATTGTTGAGCTGTTGCGTGTAAACAATGACAACTGTGTTGTAGTTGTGTTTAACTTCTGCCGCCTGTGTTTTATGACACATTTGCATCACAGTGTGAAATGTGTTTTAGTGAGTGAGAGTGTTTAGAGTTTTGCACACACACAAAAAAAAAAAAACGCATGACATTTGCAAATGGATTCTAACTGCATGAACTTGTTTAATGTTTTGCAGAAAGAGTGATTTATTCGACAAATGGGTTTAGGTCGGAAGAATACTGAAGTATTTATTATGTGCTAAACATTACTTGAAAAAATAATTACAAATATAAAGTTTACAACATACACTGAAACTTTATGTCTATCAAGTATTGTTTTGACCAAAATGCTTCCCTTTCATTGCATAGTTGCAAACGCTCAATGAAGTATTTGAAGTTTAAAAGTAACAGGCATTAAAGACAGATTAATTTTAATAGAAGTCATGAAAGAGAAAATAACTTTCTATTGACTGCATGGCAGAGACATTTTTATATAATGCAGACATCAGGAGTGAAAATGCAAAAATATAGCGTACAGCGTCAGTTCAGGCAGGCCGCCCAGTCAAGCTCAGATATCAGCTGATACCCAGAACTATCAGCTGATCTGATTCCTATGCACTCATTGGTTGCTTTCAAAGCGTCTTCTCAGTCTGCCTGCTTGGCTGCTTCCATTGCATTGCTTGCAACCCACCTCCTCCCCTAATTCCTCCTTTAACTCGGTTTAACTTAATCAATGTCATTCTGTTTTCATTGATGCATGCTCTGTCCTCAGTGGGGATTTTTGCTGCTTTCCCAGCTTTAAATGGGAGATTGTCCCCAGAAGCTGCTGCTGTTCCCTGACTAGCTTTCATGGAGCTCATGAAAAGGATGGGTAATTCAGAACAGAGCCATACCGCCAAATGTAACTTTAACAATCATGCAAATAAAAATTGGAAAATTTGACTAAAGATTGTTTATGGTATTATTGACACAAGTGGTCCTGACTGAACTAAACTAAGTATTCCATTTAGTTTATCTGAAACTGACTGAGCCAACTAAACATTTAAATTTCAAACACCAGGTTATTTGACTAAATTAAAATAATAATGGAAATCAGATAACAAAAATGCGATACTGCTTTCACAATCTTCATGTGTAGTTGTTTACCTATTGCTTTATGGAGTATTGTATTGTACTTGGAATAGAAGAGAATAAATATTCAATATTTAATGTTTAATACATTAGATTAAATGTGTTTAATGGTGTTTAACTGTAATGCGGTTCAATGTAAAATAAATTTGAAAACTGTTTAATTAATTGATGATGTGTTTCTCCCTCATTTACTTATAAATGCCCTGAAATTAATTTGTTGTATCTGTGTATTGAATTAGTTTCTTGTTCACTCCTTGTATGGAAAAGAACAACACGAGCCTTCACAAAAACATTTCCCTTTGTGTTCCACAGAAGAAAAGAAAATCATGGTTTAGAATGACATTAGGGTAGTTAATTACAGAATTGTAATTTTCATGGGAGTTGCGGTATGTTGTTGAGGTAGTGAGATGTGTCTGGGATTTTAATAGTTAAAGGTGCACTATGCAGGATTTTCAGTAACGGTGTAAACATTGTGCTCAGACTTGGCCCCTCCTTGTGGGCGGAGCACCACCAGAAGCCACGCCCCATGTCCCGACATCAGTTGCACACGCTGCTCAACCGACTCAAGAGAATACCAGCAGGAAGTTGTGCAATGAGCTATTTTGTAAGTATTGTGTTTCATGAATAAATATATTTTTTTAATGTTAATGAAAAAACAGTTACACCAATAGTTAGATGACTGGATGTAATTTGTGAGCAAGTTTTGGCCATCTTCAGTAGCTCGCTAATAAGTTTTAATAAGAACATAATTGCATACAGTGGTTAAAGTGGGATCTGGTAGGTGGGGGAACCCTCAAATTCTGTGTAGGTGCAACAGGGAAAAATGACTCACCGTGGGACAACATATTGAGTATCGTGGTATAGCAATACTTTTTGGGACAAGAGTGTCACTCACTGTGGCACCACATATCACAACACTTATTTACTTGATATTTTAAATGTTTTATGTTGGTCCATCAACACTGATATGATGGCGATACTATGTTAAAATTGCTGAACACTGGGGCAAAAATTGAGCCCTGGCATTGTAGCCACATCAGCCCACATTACCCCCCACCCCCCAAAGCCATGTGCATTTAAATGTGGGGTCGTTAGGGGGGTTCGGGAGCATGCTCCCCCGAGAAAATTTTGATTTCTCTGACCTACATATGTGCAATTTAAGACTTTTGAAGGCCAAAAAATGGATAATAAATAGCTTTAAAACCATGTCAGTGTGCATTCGATTATTTGTCAATACCTGCTCATCTTAATCTTTCTTTTTCTCTCAGTCTCCTTATCCTGCCTTATTTCTTCCCCTCCTAAAGCTGAACTTTGACTGATAGTCTTTTCATTTTCGTCTGTGTCATTGAAGAAAGTAAACAGGCTCAACTAATGAGTTTTATGAATCATTTTCTTAGATAAGTTAATTTACTCAAGGCTACCAGATCAGCATTGCCAATAGGAACCTTCTACAAGCTTTGGAATTTGAAAAGTAATTTTAAATAATACAAATTATAGGCTACGTTTAACGCAGTTAGTGGAATTGGCAGACGTTCCCTTAGGCATGCGTTGTGGAAACGCGTCAAAAAGCATTCTCGGGTATAAATATGCAGCATTAACGCACAGTGATTTTGAACGAATATTTAATGTCGATAACGGTTACATAATGTTAAAACTAATCGTGCTATTGATATCTTTGTAAGACTGCCGACCCTATAGAACAGTGGCAAGGGAAAGCAATGTCCGGCGGAATATCGAAGATTAAACTAACTTTACCGCGCTCAACCACCGTGAGTGCATTTCACGAATTTATAATCACTCGCGTTCAGCGGGGAGGAAGGGAGGTTGGTCGGCCAGTCGGTCCATCTCGGGACCAGCAAGATTCGTTGAGATTAATGAATCTATTTACTTAATAATTTATCTGAGGTGCCGGAACGCAGTTCCGGACCGTTCCAGCCCACTTTAACCCCTGATTGCATGCCTAAAAATCTGACTTGAGTTAAAGATAATAGGCAATGGCAACATTAGTGAATTGTTATTGTGTCGAGATATGACAACATAATGGAGCTTCCTGAGCTTAAGAAACAGACAATGAAGTCCCGCCCTCACCTGCGTTGTGATTGGCTGGGGTATCACACCCGCTGACCAAAGATTACAGCCCAGAAACAGGACGAGCACTGCAATAGAAGATGAAAATAAGAAATTACAGGTACAGGCCGATGTCTCTGTAGTAGTCATAAACACCACAGACTTGTAGTGGACCATTAGTAAGAGGTATTATTTTTGTATAAGTCTATACTTTATTTTTTTCTCGAAAATTCTGCATGATGCATGCTTTAATAAAAGGATTGTGCAAAATTCCCTGCCTCACGCATGCGCGAGTCGAACTTGTTCAGACTTTTCTTATGTATGCGCAAAATGTTTCATTTGGCCGCATCGAGTACACATTTTTTCTGGCATTGTTTATTTTCTAAAACTCTTTTTCTTTGTCTGGTATTGTTGTGCGTTTATAACTACGTAAGTAAAGATATTTAATTTAATGTCATTGTAGATGTTTTTTAGAGAGTGTCAGAGAGTGATTCAGTTTATTTTACCTCAGAAATATTTTTGTCTATATACATACAACCAGGCGCAGTGCTCGCTCTGCTTCGACGAGTCATCCTGTTGTATTTTGTCAACAATTTTTATTAATTTGGGAAAGGGAGTTGCTTGTCATATGCTGATTAAAATATTTATCCGATGTATTATCAGTATATTAGTAATGTTACAAAGAGCACACATGAGTGCTAGAGCAGCCACACACTTTTGTAATCTGACACCTCTTGTCAGCAGCAGCGGTGTGTTTAATGTAGCTGCATTTAGAGCCCATATATTTCAATAAGCTCTGGTTTACTTTAACTTCATACAACTTTAACCTCTCCATTTATATTTATACAGGGATTATCTGTGTATATTCTGTCATGTCATATTATCATTTATATTTATCAACCTTATTTTGTTCTCTCACAGAAACCACTTTTATGTGTATATCCACGCAAACCTGTCTAAGACTAAGACAATTTTTATGGCCTGATAAATATTGAGAATGGACAAGTTCACTCTGGAGTAGCTGCAGTTCTTTCTAATCGAAGAATTAGGCCAGTTGAGTTCCAACCATCCCACTGCGTGCAGAATATCCCACATAATTGGTCCTTCGAGCCCGAGCAGGACATCAGCTGCGCTATGGCTACATCCAGAGATTACTACGAGGGAGAACAAGTGCCAGATCCTCGTCCAAGTCGTACCCGGCGGGTGCCCACCTACTTGGAGGATTATGTGCTTGATTATCCACTTCCACGTCATGTTCATTCTTCACCAGCAGAGGTCGCTGCAGGAATATCCCAAACAAGCCAGGGCTATATTACTTCTGCTCCCAGGGACTTTGAAAGTTGAAAGCTGCATCAATTAGAGGCCCATTGGAAAGATGTAAGCAGTTAGATGAGAGAGCTTCAAATCAGAATGGACAGTGCTAGACAGGCATCTTTTGCATCTAGATCTCCTGCTTACGGACACTATGAGAGTCTTACTCACATTGAACTCAGTAACACTGGATTAAAACCTGTAGCGTCTGGACCAATCACACACACAAATTATTCATTTTATATAATGAATAGTCCGGCAAACTCACTCTCCCAACAATGACCAGTGTAACTTCCCCCGAAACTAACATCCCAATGAAGCTAACACCACTGGCAGAACTTGGGGGTCCTGTTACATAGATAAGGATTTGTACGACCTCTAAAAGGAAATTCCTGAGAGATGTGACACTCACTTAATTCTCCTGAGAAGTAGAAGTAAACCAGGGGTGTCAAACTCAGTTCCTGGAGGGCCACTGTCCTGCAGAGTTTATTTCCAACCAGCTCCAAAAACACCTGCCTGGAAGTTTCTAGTAATCCTGAAGACCTTGATTAGCTGGATCAGGTGTGTTTAATTAGGGTTGAAGCTAAACTCTGCAGGGTTGTGGCCCTCCAGGAACTGAGTTTGACACCCCTGAAGTAAACACTATTAATCCTATTGTCAGGGTTTGTGCAGGTAGATGATGACGAAAAGGCTGAAGGTTCAAATCCCAGTTTTATTTACAAGTACTCACATATGTGTAGGCAGCTCGGTCACAGAACAAAGTTAGACCGACGGACGAATCACTGGTAACATTAGATGCTATACTGACGAGAACGGACAAAGACTGACTAAACAGAGGGAACTAAATACAGACACTGATGAACATAAACCAGGAGACTCAGATGAAGGTGATTAACAATACACAGGTGATGATGATGGACTAATGACAGGTGGCATGGAAACAGATGAGAGGCGGGAAAACAAAAAACATGTGACTAATACTGAAGACAAAACAGAAGAACTAAACAGAACAGAATCAAACAGACACCAACATGACATTACACAGGGTGGGCGCCCATGAAGGCTGAACAGGGTCTGGCCTCAAAGGATCGGGGCAGCCTCCAGGGCGGAGCAAGACGTGCAGGCGGCCGTGGCGGAGCAGGCCATGCAGGTGGCCGGGGCGGAGCAGGACGTGCAGGTGGCCAGGGCGGAGCAGGACGTGCAGGGGGCCAGGGCGGTGAAGACCCCTTGGTCGGCCGTGGCGGTGAAGACCCCTCGAGTGGCCGTGGCGGTGAAGACCCTTCGGGTGGCCGTGTCTCTGGACTGGACGGAACCAGCGGTGAAGGAGTCTCTGGGCTGGACGGAACCAGCGGTGAAGGAGTCTCTGGGCTAGACGGCGTCAGCGGTGAGGGCTCTGGGCTAGCGGCGTCAGGGGGGTAGGGCTCTGGGCTGGACGGCATCAGCGGTGAGGGCTCTGGGCTGGACGGCGTTAGCGGCGAGGGCTCTGGGCTGGACGGTGTCAGCGGCTAGGGCTCTGGGCTGGTGGGCGTCAGCGGCGAGGGCTCTGGGCTGGACGGGGTCAGCGGCGCTCACAGTGAGGGAGGATCCACAAACCCATAAGGCGCGGTCGATGAACTCGACAAAGAGAGGTGGAGATCTCCCAACAGCAGCAACTGGGCGGGTAGATCGTCTATCCTGCTCCAGAACTGCTGTTTGAGAGATTCCTCATCCCAGTTTGCGTCTTGAAAAAGGTCAAGATATACCTCCACATAGACTTCTAGCGATCGGCCGTTTTGTGAAGTAGAGTCTTCGTCCATTTTGTGGGTCAGTTCTTCTGTCAGGGTTTGTGCAGGTAGATGATGACGAGAAGGCTGAAGGTTCAAATCCTCAAAGTACTCACAGATGTGTAGGCAGATCGGTCACAGAACAACGTTAGACTCACTGGTAACATTAGATGCTATACTGACGAGAACGGACAAAGACTGACTAAACAGAGGGAACTAAATACAGACACTGGTGAACATAAACCAGGTGACACAGATGAAGGTGATTAACAATACACAGGTGATGATGATGGACTAATGACGGGTGGCATGGAAACAGATAAGAGGTGGGAAAACAAGAGACATGTGACTAATACTGAAGACAAAACAGAAGAATTAAACAGAACAGAATCAAACAGACACCATTGACACCTATATATTCTCTCTCTAGATATATATAACCACTTGAGAAATGTATAAACATTATCTAATTTTCACATCTCATGATTTTCCTTCTGATGTTGTTTTGGCCTATGTTTTCTTGTAAACTCTAATGGGTTAATGTTTCCAACTTTACATGCTATAGTTAGCCAACATCATATGGCATATTTGGTCTCTATAACTTGGTACTTTGAAGATCGAAATGACTGTGTACATGATATGTCGATAACAACAACATATTATTATTACAAGAATCTTTCAGTTTCTTCATCGGCTACCACCCCTCCAGCGGGCACATGCAAATGAGCACCCTTGAAACAAAGAGCCATAAACCAAATTCTCCCGCCTGGAACTTCCACCTTTCTTATTGGCCGAGCCAACCCTGAGAGGCGGGACCTTTCTAAAGCTTTAAATTGCATCGACTCCCATCATTGACCCTCTTGGTTTCTCAGAATGTTCGGGGTGTTGTGCTGTCCTGCGTGGCCTCACCAGGGCCCTAGGCTTTGACCAAACCAGCCATGTACTCATTCAGGAGAGAGAGGACTCTCTCAAGCACGACAAAATTAAGTACAACCTCAGGAGTTGGTCAAAACGTCTTCATTCAACACAGAAGAAGTCCATCTCAACTCCCACCATCTGCTCTGCATGTCCTCCCAGGCCCAGGGCCGGCAGGCCACAAGCTGCACTCCAGCCATGAGAACAGAGTCGAACTAACCACGCAAGTTCATCATATTTTCTTCAATCTAACTCAGAAGAAAACGATTGTAACTTCAACATTTGACACTCACAGAATCATCAAGAACTTCAATTTTCAACAACTTCAAGAATTGTGTCCATTGCAAATGCAAATCGCAAGTGTACATTTAATGAGGTGCTTTGAAAATGATAAACTGATGGTTCTTTTCATAGTTAAATGGATATTTTCCATAGTTCCATTTCCTGCCTCCGGTTTCATTCTGTCACTTTAACCATCTACCTATGAATGCTTGAATGAATGTGTAATTGTTTGTATGTTAGTTATGTTTTTGTGTTTTTGTTAATAAAACTTGTGCACAATATGTGTTTGGTTCTGACTCCCTGCTTGCATACAAAGTTTAATTTACGATCTTGACCCTGTTACATGCTCTAAGTGCTGTACATGCTAGGAAAGTCTTATTTTTCTGTAGAAATGAAAGATACCCTTTTCTTAGAATAAATGAATAATCAAAAGAGTTCGTTGGATGAACTGCTTAATTGATTGTAATGTTAATTTAGCTACCTCAAGTTAATCATACTAACTGATTATAACCTGTTATTATTGATTACTAATATTTAACAGAGCTGATTTGCTACAAACCCTCTGTGACTGTAGCATCATCCCCACAATATGAGGAAACACTTTACCACGAGCCCTCCATGCAGCTGCAGTCGCAACCAAGCATGCATCCACCTAATATAGCTTTTGTATCTTCCCTGCCTGGGCCACAGCCTCAGAGATTATTTGCCGAACTCCGACGATCAGACTCATGGCCCCCCACGACTGCTCAGCCTGTTCAGCCTGCCTATCCTCAGATACAGCCACCGCATCAATCAGCTGCTGTACAGTCTGCGCATTCTTATGTGCAACCCCAACGTCAGCCAGTTGCTGTACATTCTGCGCTTCCCTCACTGCAGCCACAGTACCAGCATATAATGCCAGCTCCAGTTCAGCCTGTACCAGCGCAAGCAGCAATGCATCCTCAACACCCTTATCAACCACTGCCTCTAGCTCCACCTCCTTGGCCTGGACCACAATCACAGTATTATTATCCTGTCAATCCTGTGGCACCTGGACTGATGGAAATGGCCATGGCATCCTCCTATGGCATACCCAAACCAAAAACTGGCAGTCTTCTCTTCAGGGAAAGGGAGTGATTTCCTTATGCTCAAGAAAAGACTGGACAGCATCCTCGGTCCACACAGTCATCTAACAGAGTACTATAAATATCAAGTGCTTTTGGATCATCTACCTCTACCCACTGCTTACCAGGTAGCTAAGAGATATGTCAACAGTCCATTTCCCTAGACCAGTGCCATGCAGGCTCTTGAACAGAGATACGGTCAACCAAGACAGTTAATTCAGAGCGAGCTGAGAGCTATCCTCAATGCACCAGGTATTCGACCAGGTGATGCGCAGGGATTTGAGGACTTTGTGGCAGCTGTTAACACACTGGTGGGCATGTTGAACACATGGATGGACCCTCTAGATACGAACTGCAGCGTGGCTCCCACGTTGACACTCTACTAACTAAACTGCCTGTCAGTTATACAGACTCATTCATAGAGTACTGTCTCAACAAGCACATCATTGTGATTGGCAGTTCCAGGACTTACACTCTGTCAGAATTTGCTGAGTGGCTGGAAAGGAAGGGTCAGGCCATTCAAATATCTAGGCGTGTACAGAGCCCTTTCGGCGAGAGCTGAAACCTCTCTCTTATCCCAAAGCCAAGGCAGCCACCATTCTCACAGGCAGTGAACAACATAAAACCATCAATTTGCCCTCCAGCTCCCTCAAAGACACTAAAATGGCAGCTACAGCTAAAAAGCGGCATCGCTTTAAGCCTTTTTGTCCCTACTGCAACAACCATGAGCATTATCGCAATGCTTGTGCAGCCTTTTGCTAATTGAACCACCCACAAAGAGGAAGCTGGATTAAAGATGTGAATTACATAAATGCTGGAGGTGTGGACGAGGTCACAAACAGGACAGCTGCACGCTCAAGAAAACGTGCTCTGCCTGTGGAAGACTCCACCTGCCTGTTCTGCATGAAATTGCAGTTGCTGCGGAAAACCAAAGCATACTCACAGTGAGCACAACCACTTCTTTACTAAGTTTACTTGGATCAGGCTAGTCATTCAGGCAGAGTGCTGTTGAAAGTTGTCCCAGTAAGACTTTGCAGTGGTAAAAGGTTCATGGACACATATGCTGTTTTAGATGATTGTTCGGAAAGAACAATTATCCTGCCAGCACCAGCCAAACAGCTGGGCTTGAAAGGATTAGAAGAAACTTTGACTCTCAGAACAATCTAAGACAACTCTAAGACAAGACCTTGTTCAGCTAAGAGGAAATGCAGTCTCCTTTGAGGTATCTGCGATATCCCACCCAAATGTGAAACTCAAATCCAAGAGGCATTTACAGCTGAACTGCCCATCACACCAAACTGCCCAATCCGTATGGGACCGCCTGGTAGCCCTGTAGCGGTAGACCCTCTTCTTGGCTGGACAGTTCAATGGCCAACAACCTTTCTCCAGCAACCCTCAAATGTAAGATCATGCCTTCACAACACATTCCTTCCTCCTATGCAAGATATTTGTCAACATGTTGAGCGGTTGTGGCAGCTTGACATAGTGCCACTGAGAAATGAGAATGAAGTAGTCCGCTCCAGACAAGATAAAGCTGCACTTGCAATGTTGGTGTCACGATTCATAAATCTATGTGTTCATTCCTGGAGTTTATGTAGGGTGTGTATTGGGATGTGGGTGTGTCAGTGCGTGCACGTTGCCTAGGTACTACAGCTGATCACTCTAATTAGAGGCTCAGCTGTGGCTTGTAAGCTGCCTTTATCTAGCTGACGTGTGTTGTTGGTTCGTCACTCTTGTTTGTTCTCTCACCTAGTTCCTGTTCCGAGTCTCCTTGCGGAGTCGCCAGCCTGCAGCCTGTGGCGTTTTGAGTGTTGTTCCCTGTTTGCCTCTGAATAAACTGTCTTTACTTGCACTTGGATCTTCGGACTCATCATTGTGACAGAACGAACCGACCACGATGGATCCAGCAAGTATGACCAAATTGAGGGAGATTCTGTCGAAGAGCAAGACTCGCATGCAACAGCAGGAGAAACAAACGATAGCCACAGGTCGCGCTGTCCAAGCGTTGATGACCCAAGTTTCTAAAGCACACACCCAGCTGCAAAAGCTAAGGATCGAGACGGCATCTGTGCAACATCGAACCACCACTACCCCACCTGTTTCTGTCACTCAGACCACTCGTGCAACTGAGCCTCGCCTGCCGCCTCCAGCCTTCTATTCCGGTGAGCCGCATTTATGTCGTTCATTTTTGACTATATGTTCCCTGTACATCTCTCTGCAACCTTCATCATTTCCCACTGAGGAGTCTAAAGTGGCTTTTGTTATAACTCTCTTGTCGGGTCGAGCAGCCACTTGGGGTACTACTGTTTGGGAAAAGCGACTACCTTGCTGTGTATCTTTGGAAACATTTTCTCGGCAGTGGCTCAGTGGTTCATGTAGGTTGTCTACAAACCGAAAGGTTGGTGGTTTGATCCCCGGTTCCACCTGACCAAGTGTCGAGGTGTCCATGAGCAAGACACCTAACCCCGGCTGCTCCCGACGAGCTGGATGGCGCCTTGTATGGCTGACACCGCCATCGGTGTGTGAATGAGTGCGTGAATGGGTAAATGTGAGGCAATATGTAAAGCGCTCGGTGGCCATTGGGTCTGTTAAAGCACTATATAAATGCAGTCCATTTACCAAAGTGCTTTACATAGAAGAAATTAAAATAATCAAAAGAAATCAGAATAATTAAAACAGTTTAGAATAAAAGATAAAATACAGTACAAACAGTTACAATGGTAATTCTGTCACGGTGTTGTGCGGGTAGAAGAAGATGGCTGAGTCAAAAGCTCCAAATCAAACAGTTTTACTGATCAAACTCACAGGTACAGACAGGCAGGCAGAATGACGGGCAGAAACACACACTAAACACATCAATATAACTTTAACAACCGACCGGGACACACTGAACAGAAGCAAACTAAATACAAGCATGAATCAAACATAACAAGGTGAAAACAGGTGACACTGATGATGATAACGAGGGACAGGCTGGTAAGTGAGGGAGTGAGTTCAGGTGTGGAGACAAGAAGGATTCTGGGAAGTGTAGTGAAGATGACTAAGACAGACAGGTGCAGACGAAGACTGTGACAGAACGCCCCCCTTCAACAAGGCGCGACCTCGCGCCGTAGAACATCAATGGGGTGGGGGGGGCGGGCGCCCTGAAGGCTGGCCAGGGCGTGGCCAAACTGAGACGGGAAGCGGATCAGGAAGTGCAGGCGGCCAGGGCGGAGCAGGACGTGAAGGCGGCCAGGGCGGAGCAGGACGTGGCCAGGGCGGAGCAGGACATGGGCGTGGCCAGGATCGTGGGGATCCTTCGGGCGGCCATGGCGGTGCGGACCCCTCGGGCGACCATGGCGGTGCGGACCCCTCGGGCGGCCATGGCGGTGCAGACCCTTCGGGCGGCCATGGCGGTGAGGACCCTTCAGGCGGCCATGGCGGTGAGGACCCTTCGGGCGGCCATGGCGGTGAGGACCCTTCGGGCGGCCATGGCGGTGAGGACCCTTCAGGCGGCCATGGCGGTGAGGACCCTTCGGGCGGCCAAAAAATTAATGGGGAGAGTGACAGAGTCACTACTAGTCTCTGGGCTGGACGGAACCAGCGGTGAAGGGGTCTCTGGGCTGGACGGAACCAGCGGTGAAGGGGTCTCTGGGCTGGACGGAACCAGCGGTGAAGGGGTCCGTGGGCTGGACGGAACCAGCGGTGAAGGGGTCTCTGGGCTGGACGGAACCAGCGGTGAAGGGGTATCTGGGCTGGACGGAACCAGCGGTGAAGGGGTATCTGGGCTGGACGGCCCCAGCGGTGAAGGGGTCTCTGGGCTGGACGGAACCAGCGGTGAAGGGGTCTCTGGGCTGGACAGAACCAGCGGGCTGGACGGAACCAGCGGACTGGACGGAACGTGAACAGGCTCTGGCTGGACGGTCTCTGGCTGGACGGTCTCTGGCTGGACGGTCTCTGGCTGGACGGTCTCGGGCTCTGGCGCATGATCAGTGGGCTCTGGAGCAGGATCAGCGGGCTCTGGAGCAGGATCAGCGGGCTCTGGAGCAGGATCAGCGGGCTCTGGAGCAGGATCAGCGGGCTCTGTGCAGAAGGTTGAATTAAAACCTGCCACTGAGGACTGGAGAAGGGAAGCTGATTTCAGTGCAGATCGGACGGATTTAAGTGCAGGATCCGCCATTTTAGCCCCCAGGTCCATGCTGTTTGAAACCTTCTTCCGGGCTCGGGGCGACACGGGAGGCTCTGGCTGGATAGTCTCGGCGGGACGAGACTCTGGACGGGTGGTGACGGAGGCTGGTGACAGTGGTTGAGCGGAGATGTTACAATCAGCCTCACCCACAGTGTAGGCTGAGCCGCTCAACAAAAGCACGTAGTCCAGATACCGTTCAAGGGTCATACCGGGATTTCCTAGTGGCATCCATGAATGGAAGTGAGGGTCTAATCCAATCCAGAATAAATCCATCAACTGCTGATCGGTAAGCGTGGTTAGATGGCTGTACTTTATAAATTCCTCTAAGTAGGATTCAATCTTACGGCCATTTTGAGAGATGGAACACAGAATCTGACTCGCTTCGTCCATTTTCTGTTAGGTCGGCTCTTCAGTTATTTTCTTGGTCGGTTGTTCTGTCACGGTGTTGTGCGGGTAGAAGAAGATGGCTGAGTCAAAAGCTCCAAATCAAACAGTTTTACTGATCAAACTCACAGGTACAGACAGGCAGGCAGAATGGCAGGCAGAATGACGGGCAGAAACACACACTAAACACATCAATATAACTTTAACAACCGACCAGGACACACTGAACAGAAGCAAACTAAATACAAGCATGAATCAAACATAACAAGGTGAAAACAGGTGACACTGATGATGATAACGAGGGACAGGCTGGTAAGTGAGGGAGTGAGTTCAGGTGTGGAGACAAGAAGGATTCTGGGAAGTGTAGTGAAGATGACTAAGACAGACAGGTGCAGACGAAGACTGTGACAAATTCAAAGTGCTGTACATAGAGTAAATTAAAATAATCGAAAGAAATCAGAATAATTAAAACATAAACATAAAATACTGTATAAACAGTCGGGCGAACAGTGGTATAGTGCTCATTCAGTAAATGCACAGCTAAACAGATGTGTTTTGAGTTTGGATTTGAATGTGATTACTGTAGGAGCACATCTAATCTCTTCTGGAAGCTGGTTCCAGCTACGGCTGGCATAGTAGCTAAAAGCGGACCTTGCATGCTTAGAGGGAACCCTTAGTATTTCTAGCTGATGTGATCCTAGTGATCTGAGTGATCTGTTGGGTTTATATTCAGTGAGCATATCTGCAATGTATTGAGGTCCTAGGCCATTGAATGATTTATATACCAGTAATACTACTTTAAAATCTATCCCAAATTTAACTGGGAGCCAGGATAAAGACCTGAGGACTGGTGTGATGTGTTCATATTTTCTGGTTCTGCTAAGAATCCTAGCAGCAGCGTTCTGTATGAGCTGCAACTGTCTTATGGTCTTTTTGGGAAGGCCAGTGAGGAGTCCATTACAATAATCCACCCTGCTGTTGATGAAAGCATGCACAAGTTTCTCTAAGTCTTGACTGGAAACAAAGCATCTAATTCTTACAATATTTTTCAGGTGATAGTATGCTGATTTAGTTATTCCTTTGACATGACTACTGAAACTAAGGTCTGACTCCAGGGACACACCAAGATTCCTGACTTGATTTTTAGTTGTTTGACCCCTAGACTGAAGGTAGGGGTCACAGGTATGGTGTGGTGTGTTTTCACACAGGGCCTTCGACCGTGTAGTGTCGCAGCGCAGTTGCGTAGAGTGCCTAGCTGCTTGGCTCTCAGGTGCTTTGTCTCCTTCGCTTCCAGCAGCTATCGCCATCTATACTCCTGAGAGTGAAGGGGAGGCAAATATGTAAGTCCAACTCACTGATGGTTAGAGCGTCTCGTTGGCCAAGACTCTCATGCCACCTCCACGCGGTGCATCATGGCAAACTGGGTACTTTGCGGCCCCAGGCTAAGTGCATGAGGGATCTCTGAGTAGTCTGGAACCCCAGAGGTGTTGAGTTCATGGCCCACCGGCGTGTGGACATGCCCTGGCTCTCACCAATCCAGACCCCACCTATGGGTTAAATAGCAATATGCCATCTTGGCAGCAGGAGTTGGCATTCATGGTGCGAACGCAGCCGAAGGTTTCAGCTACCGGTCTCCCATGGCAGATAACTGAGCGGAAGAACCGTCTCACATTCAACGGTCAGGGATCAACATCCAGTCAGCGGGCACTGCGGGACAACCCATCACTGCTCCAGCTATCGCACATTTGTGCTCCACTGGTGCTTGCAGTGCTGGGTCCAGAGGTGGATGCTTTTTTCTGGGCATGCACTCATCCACTAACTTTTTGCCTCGGCGTTTGACGTTTCAAGCAACTACGATGGAATTGTCAAAAAAAAAACTCTCCGCGATTGGCAACTCGGGAGCCCCCTGCAAATAGGGGTGCTGTCGTTGCTCGGCAGGGCTCGCGTTCTAGGCAGGTACGTCCCAGTCGTCATCCTGCTACTGCCTCTCAACTGCGTCTGGCATGTTGGAATGTCCGTTCTCTCGGGTGACTTCCTGTCTTGACGGAGTCCATCCCCGAAAGTCTGCTGTTATAGACAGGGAACTTCTACGACTCAGGGTGGACATCGCAGCATTAAGCGAGACGTGGCTCACTGGAAGTGGCTCTGTACGTGAAGCTAACTTCACGCTTTACTGGACTAGCTATCCCGACAATGAAAGACCAAAGCATGGAGTGGGTTTTGCCATCTGCAACAAGCTGCTCTGTTTCATTGAAACTCCCATCTCCATCTCTCCCAGGCTGTCGTCACTGCGACTGCACACCACCGCAGGTCCAGTGACATTGCTTTCTACCTACGCCCCGACCCTAACTGCGCCAGACGATCAGAAAGATTCTTTCTATCTCCTGCTGAGTGAAACTCTTTCCAACATTAGTCATGGCCACCGCATAGTCATCCTTGGCGATTTCAATGCTCGTGTGGGGAGTAACACCAACGCCTGGCCAGACGTGCTGGGTTCACATGGTGTGGGCTCAAAAACGACAAGGGACAGCGCCTCCTTGAGCTTTGCGCTTCACATAAGCTGTGCATTCCATCATCCTTTTTTGAAGGCTCAATATGGTCCAAGATGACATGGCAACACCCACGCTCTAAACGCTGGGATCGACTTGACCATGTGATCGTCCAAATAACCCACCTTCAGGACCTCACTCATGTCAGGTCTATGCAATCTCCTGACTTTGACACAGATCATTCACTTGTGCGCTGCAAGATTAAACTCAAACCCAAGAGAATCCACCGGTCTCGTCCAAAGCCATCTCCGACGTTCGACATCCTTGCAACCAAGTCAAAGGAAAACTGCCAACAATTTCAAGCTTCGCTGCAAGCCAATTTTGTTCTGTCCACCCCCACCCAGGATGCTACATCGGCCTGGCTGCGCTTTCGTAACATAGTTACGGATTACGCATTCTCCAGCTTCGGCAGACGCACCCGAAAACAGCCCGACTGGTTTAGGTGTCATGCAGACACTCTCCTTCCATCTCTTGCTGATAAGCGTGCGGCGCGACTGGCAGTCAAACAAGCTTCCTCCCCTCATACCATTGCTCATTGGAAACAGACCCGCTCAGAGGTGCAGCGCCTAACACGGGAGGCAAAACACCTCTACTGGGAAAGCATCTGCAGGCGTGTAGAACATTGCTCCGCCACTGGTAATATTGGTGGTATGTACCAGGGGCTAAAGCAAGCTTTAGGTCCTCCTGTGAAGAAGTCCTCCCCTCTACGATCTTCAACAGGTGAAATACTCACAAACATTGACGATCAGCTAAATCGCCGGGTGGAACACTACAGCTCACTGTATGCTGAGCCTGTAACAGCTAGTGAACCTGCTATAGTATCTGCTGTTCCACAACTCCCAATCATGCTCGACCTTGATAACAACATCACTCCGAATGAGGTTATAAAAATCAGTTATATCAGCCTTCTCAATAACAACAAAGCCCCTGGTGTGGATGGGCTTCCACTTGAAAGCTTCTTAAGTGGTGGCAACACACTTGCCGCTGAACCTCATCACCTCTTTTCAACTTGCTGGAATGAAGGCACCATCCCAGACGAATTACGCAATGCTAACATCGTTACTCTGTATAATGTGACGGGTCTCCTGTTGTTCCCGCTGTTGTCGACCGGTGGGTGTGGCTAGGAGACTCCTCAAGAGAATGATGTACACCTGAGTAGGATCATCGAGTGATGTACACCTGTATAAAAGCTTAGGCTTTGAGAATGTTAGGGGGCCTTTAAGATCTTCAGAGTGGTAAGATTCTTGTGAGAGCTATTGCTCCCGTTCCTCTTTGTGATGGGTTTGTTTTGTTTTCCTTTGTTATTATTTGATCTTAGTTCTGTCTGACGTCTTACCATCGCTTGTCTGACAGAAATGGAAGTTATGTTGTAATTGATTCCCTTTTCTATACATTTCTTTATTTATGTTAATAAATTCACTTACAACCTGACCAACTTCACTATGTCCTCCACTCATTTGTCACGCCTTTGAGCCGGTCGTGACAAATATGGGGGCTCGTCCAGCCAATTGTTATTTGATTTGTTTGTGTCGTCCGGGGGATGGTTATTTGAAGATTCGTTTGTAATTTGTTAGTGTGATAAATATGGAGGCTTGTCCATTTTTTTTTAAGTGATGAATATTATCAGATTCGAAAAAATGTGTACAAGTCCGTTCGGTGTGGTAAGAGAAACTCGTTTGTTCATTTTGTTCTGGTTAATGTGATAAATTTGGAGGGTTATTATTTGTTTAAAATTAATTAAGTTGGATAATTCGTTAGAAACGATTTTTTTCTTATCTTGATAATTTTCGTTGAGTAACTTGTGGAGGGTTTTAGTAGTTGGTTGTTCTGCCTGGTTATTTAACGGGAGTTTAAATTTAGTAAATGGGCTACTGGCTACTATATTTGAAAAAAAAGAACTGTCTTGGCTTAAGCTTTTCCCTGCGCAGGTTTAGCGGGATATCCTTAACAGGATATTCCGATCTTTTTTTATTTTAGTTTGTTATTTTTGTACGGTGAAAGCAGTTAGAGCATTCGTCTCGGGAACACGTCCGTGTTTGTAATAGTGACTCGTTAATTGGTTGCTATTGCAAGCACTGGTTTATAGTGTATAAAAACCCGCTGCAAGTAACTGTATGAAGATTAGGGATGAATTTAGGTAGATATAAATGATAGTTAGAGGGAATTGCTTATTCCAACTCTTGTCTTCCAACTGTTTTTTTTGTGTGAATTTAGTAGCCATAAATTTCTCATAATTTCCTCAAACGTTGAGGAATTTGTTAGCGCTACATCTGAGAGCTTGTTAAATGACTTAACCAAGGATCAATTATTAGAACTTGCTGAATACTACAAAATTAATCTGATGAGTCAAGATAAACGTCTAAAAGATCAGATTAAAACATTGGTAAAGACAGAGTTGAACGTGGCATTTTAGAAATTCAATCTTCAGAAGACACCTTAACTTTTGTCAATGCGACATTGACACCGTCTCATTTAACATTTGAACAACAAAAGCAATTATTGATAATTCAAGCAGGAATGAAAGAAAAGCAGTTAGAAGCGCAAAATCGCATTGAAGTCTCTAAAGTCCAATTGCAGCAACAACAACTTGAACTTGAACGTTATCGTTTGGATTTAATAAGAGATGGTAAACTTTCAATAATTGGCGAATCGGGGCGTGATTCAAGTTCGTACAAGTTTGAAATGGTAAGAAATATGAGATTGATTCCTAAATTTGATGAGAAAGAGATTGAGCGTTTCTTTTTATTGTTTGAACGTGTTGCGGATGCACAGCGTTGGCCAAATGAAGAGCGAACGCTTATGTTGCAGTCTGTATTTACAGGCAGAGCTCAAGAAGCGTATTCTTCCCTTAGTGTAGAGGATGCTTCTGATTATCAAGCTGTAAAATCAGCAGTGTTGAGGGCTTATGAACTAGTTCCAGAGGCCTATAGACTAAGGTTTAGGTCCTGGAAGAAAAGTGAAAAACAGACACACGTTGACTTTGTACACGATATTTCAGTCTATTTTAATCGTTGGTGTGTAGCTTCTGATGTAAAAACACTTGACGATTTAAAAGAATTAATGGTAATTGAACAATTTAAGAGTTTCGTTTCAGATCGCATTGCAACTTACATTAGCGAGCATAAGCCTGACACTGTTTATGAGGCGGCCGTCATGGCTGATGAATTCTCGTTGTCTCATAAAACTGTTTTTGGTTACAGATCGGGTGTAGAAAATTTTAAAAAAGAGCCGTGGCGAAGTTCTAGCAAATTTACCAGGTTTGTGCATGATTTACCCGGCAGACAGTTGCATTGCTCTGTTGAAGAAAAAGACAGAGCAAACGTGTGTAATTATTGTCATGAGTTTGGTCACTGGAAGAATGAATGTCTCTTATTGAAAGCAAAAGCTGACAATTCTAAAGTGAAATCTAAATCTTGTTCTCCTGTAAAGTCTGTGGCTTTGGCTGTGACAACATCAACAGTGAATACTGTGCAGAAAATTTGCTCGCCATGTGTTTCAGCATTTATTACAGAAGGTTCTGTTAGGTTGGTAGATTCCACAAAAACCGTACCAGTAAAGGTTCTACGTGATACAGGATCATCTGAAACCTTTGTGTTAAAGTCTGCGCTGCCTTTTTCAGATGATTATTTTACTGGAAGTAATGTGCTGATTAAGGGCATTGGCTTGAATGTTATGTCTGTTCCACTGCATAAAGTTATTTTGCAATCTGTATTGGTCCAGGGAGAAGTGGAGGTGGCTGTTCGTTCCTGCTTGCCTGTGGAAGGAATACAGGTAATACTGGGGAACGACTTGGCTGGTGATCGTGTCTGGCGGAATGATGCACCACATCTAGTTGTTACACCATGCCCGATGATCTTGAAACCAGATGGTGGTGAGAATTTGACTTGTTCAAGTGTGTTACCCACTTGTGTGATAACACGATCTATGAATAAAACAAAAGCTGAGGAAAAACATGATTCTAAGAAGGTGAAGGAAACTCTAGAAGTCCCTTCAATTTTATCAGTGTCACGTGATGAACTGGTTGAAAAACAAAAAACTGATTCAACTCTTGTTGAATTATTTGACCGGGTTGTATCATATGACACAATTGAGAATCTTTCATCTGGGTATT
Organism: Siphateles boraxobius; assembly: GCF_051911475.1. Taxonomy (NCBI): domain Eukaryota; kingdom Metazoa; phylum Chordata; class Actinopteri; order Cypriniformes; family Leuciscidae; genus Siphateles; species Siphateles boraxobius. The sequence goes on along the minus strand of NW_027508819.1, from coordinate 1,795,576 downwards.
ACCTAGATGAAGGATTGCTAGTTCGAAAATGGGTGCCACAGGGAGAGTTTGCGTTGGGTGATCCCATGGTGCAAGTTGTAAATCCTCAGTCTCTCCGGCAGCTAGTGTTAAAGACCGCTCATGATACCTCGGGCCACATGGGAGTGAAAAAGACGTACAAATTACTTTTGAAAAGTTTTTTTTTGGCCGAAATTGAAGCGTGATGTGTCTAAATATATTAAATCTTGTCACACATGTCAGCTTACTGGAAAGCCAAATCAATCTTTGAAACCTGCTCCTCTTTTTACGATCCCAGCCATTAGTCAACCTTTTGAACATCTCATTGTAGATTGTGTCGGGCCATTGCCTAGATCAAAAGCAGGTGGTGAGTATTTGCTTACAATCATGTGCCAAATAACTAGATATCCTGCTGCATATCCTTTACGTTCTGTGACGGCAAAACTAGTAATAAAGGCGCTGACTCGGTTCATTTCAATATTTGGAATACCACGAATTATTCAATCTAATCAGGGAAGTAATTTCATTTCAAATGTGTTCGGTCAAGTGTTGAAACAACTATATGTTCAACATAACCTCTCCAGTGCTTATTATGTCCAAAGTCAGGGAGTACTGGAGAGATTTCATCAAACGTTAAAATCTCTTTTGAGGTCATACTGTGTTCAAATGGGTAAGGATTGGTAGACTGGTCTACAGTGGTTAATGATGGCGGCTCGGGAAGCTGCGCAAGAAAGTACTGGGTTCAGTCCGAACGACCTTGTTTTTGGACACGATGTGTGAAGTCCGTTGGCTGTTTTATCTGCTGACTGGGAAAAGTCTGATCCGCCGAAAAATGTTTTGTCACTTGGCGAAGTCATCCCTGAGCAAATCACAAGATCGAATGAAAGTACTTTTTGATCGTCGAACAGAGTTGCGTTCGTTTCAACCTGGTGACCAGGTACTGGCGTTATTGCCTGTTGTTGGGTCACCGTTTCAGGCTAAGTTTGTTGGACCATATACTGTTGCTCGTCAGATTTCTGATTTGAATTATTTGATTAATACGCCAAATCGAAGAAAAAAGACTAGAATGTGTCACATAAACTTGTTAAAACCTTATTATGCTTGTAAAGATTTCGAAGACCTTATGACAAAAGAAGGCCAAGTACGTCCGGTTCGCGCAAAGGTAGAGGCAATAGATAAGTATCCTACGCCTAGTACAAAAAAAGAACTAATGCGATTTCTTGGAATGGTGGGATTTAATCGTTGTTATTGCCGAAATTTTTATACCGCTGCGGTGCCCCTGACAAATTTGTTGCGGGGGGAGTAGATTTTTACTGGACACCATTGTGTCAACAAGCATTTGAGCGGGTAAAAATGCTTCTTACAGAGGCTCCCGTGTTGGCAGCTCCGAGTTTTGATCAACCGTTTAAACTAAAAGTCGATGCCAGTAATGTGGGTGCTGGGTCCGTCCTGTTACAAACGTCTGAGGACAACTTTGATCATCCGATTGGATTCTTTTCTAGAAAGTTCAATTTATATCAGCTTAATAATTCTGTGATCGAGAAGGAAGCACTTGCTTTGATTTGGGCCTTACAACATTTTGAGGTGTATGTTGGGTCGTCAGAGGGACCTCTGGTGGTCTATATGGATCACAATCCTTTAGTTTTTCTGCACTCCTTACAAAACCCCAATCAAAGGCTGATGAGGTGGTGTTTGTTTGTTCAGAGTTACTCTTTGGATATACCTTTGGGTGTAACGGGTCTCCTGTTGTTCCCGCTGTTGTCGACCGGTGGGTGTGGCTAGGAGACTCCTCAAGAGAATGATGTACACCTGTGTAGGATCATCGAGTGATGTACACCTGTATATATGCTTAGGCTTTGAGAATGTTAGGGGGCCTTCGAGATCTTCAGAGCGGCAAGATTCTTGTGAGAGCTATTGCTCCCGTTCCTCTTTGTGATGGGTTTGTTTTGTTTTTCTTTGTTATTATTTGATCTTAGTTCTGTCTGACGTCTTAACATCGCTTGTCAGACAGAAATGGCAGTTATGTTGTAATTGATTCCCTTTTCTATATATTTCTTTATTTATGTTAATAAATTCACTTACAACCTGACCAACTTCACTATGTCCTCCACTCATTTGTCACGGCTTTGAGCTGGTCGTGACAATAAGAACAAAGGGGATTGCTGCGACTGCAACAACTACCGTGGCATAGCTCTTCTCTCCCAGCCTGGCAAGGTCTTAGCCCGCCTCATCCTCCCACGCGTACAGATTATTGCAAATAGGATACTCCCCCGGAGAGTCAATGCGGCTTCCGTCCTGTCCGATCAACCATAGACATGATTTTCTCAGTTCGTCAAATCCAAGAGAAAGACATGATTTTCTCAGTTCGTCAAATCCAAGAGAAATGCATTGAGCAAGGTCGGCCCCTGTATGCAGTCTTTGTCGATCTGAGGCAACAATACAGTTCGAGGGCTCTCGTTCTAAGGAATTTCCAATTTTCTGTGGTGTAAAGCAAGGTTGCGTTCTGGCTCCAACTCTCTTTGGTATATTCTTCTCCGCTGTCTTGCACCGAGCTTTCCCTGTCCCATCTGGAGTGTTACTTCACACACGCAGATCTGGCAATCTCTTCAACCTGGCAAGACTTCGTGCAAAAACAAAGATCAACTGCGTCCATATCCGGGAACTCCTATATGCAGATGATGCCACCTTCCTTGCCAGTTCTGAGACGGAGCTGCAGGCTATGTGCTCCTCCTTTGCTGTTGCTTGTGAGGAGTTTGGATTGAAGATCAGCCTGGGAAAAACAGTGGTCTTTGCCCAACCTGTTATGCTCTCATCCGCAATCACTATCAACAACAGCGTACTGACAAACGTCACAAAGTTCACTTATCTGGGTTCCACAGTCGACACCTCCAACAGTCTACACTGCGAATTGGACATCCGAATTGGGAAAGGATCAACAACTTTCGGCAGGCTTAGCGAGAGAATATGGAAGAACAATTCTCTGTCTCTCTCCCCTAAAAGTCCAAGTTTACGAGGCCTGTATTCTCAGCACTCTCCTGTACGGCAGTGAAACTTGGTGCACCTACCACAGACATGAACATCGTCTGAACACCTTACACTTTCGCTGTCTGCGCTCAATTATAGGCATAACTTGTAAGGATCATGTTCCAAATTCGGTTATCCTTTCCACGACCAAGAGCACAGACCTCTACACTATGTTGCGCACCCGTCGCTTACGCTGGGCTGGCCACACTTACCGCATGGAAGAAAACCGGTTACCGAAAGCAATTTTGTATGGCAAAATTGCTGATGCCCCTCGCCCAGTCGGCCGGCCGAAGCTCCGCTACAAAGATGTCCTGAAGCGTGACCTTCAGTCGTTCAGCCTTCCAAGCGAAAACTGGGAAACGCTTGCTGGTGACCGAGCAATGTGGCACGCCTCCATAAGATCTGGTGTCAAAAGATCTTGCCAGCAGTACAAAGACTTCCTCGACAGTAGAAGACTGAAGCGCCATACCAATCGTCATTCTAGACGCTAAGGGCCTAAATGAATGAATGAGACTGAAGGTATGCGTTCACCTTGAGAACTTCATCTTTGTTTCCAAACGCAATGACTTCAGTTTTATCTTTGTTTAACTGCAGAAAGTTTTGGCACATCCAATTGTTTACTTCATCAATGCATTGGCACAGGGAGTCAATGGGGCTGTAGTCGTTAGGCGATAGGGCTAAGTAGAGCTGTGAGTTGTCTGCATAGCTGTGGTAAGCGATTTGGTTCTTTCTCATTATTTCGCTCATTGTGAGCGTGTACAGGTTGAATAAAAGTGGCGCAAGAATTGAGCCTTGAGGGACTCCGCTTGTCATGGGTGTCCACTCAGACTTATGATCTCCTATACTCACATAATAACCTGCCCCTACCAAGTATGACCTGAACCATTTTAGGACTATCCCAGAAAACCCTACCCAGTTTTCTAGCCTGTCAGGAAGTATGTTGTGATCGACAGTGTCAAATGCAGCACTGAGGTTGAGTAGTACCAGCACTGATAATTTGCCTGTATCAGTATTTAAGCGAATATCGTTTATTATCTTTATGAGCGCTATCTCTGTGGTGTGATGCCGTCGGAAAGCAGATTGAAAATTGTCAAAGTATCCATTTGAGCTTAAGAATGTGTTCAGCTGATTGAAGACAACTTTTTCAATGATCTTGCCTATGAAAGGAAGATTTGATATCAGTCTATAGTTGTTTAATATGGTCCATCCAGATTGCTCTTTTTCAGGAGGGGCTTGACAACAGCAGTTTTTAGGGAGTTCGGAAAAGAGAAGTGAGGCATTTACCACTTCTAGGAGATCTGCTTCTAAACATTTAAACACACTTTTGAAGAAAGATGTGGGAAGTGCGTCAAGGGCGCAGGTTGATGTTGTAAGGTGCGGTACGATTTCTTCCAAAATTTTGCCATCAATTTCTTTGAAATCAGACATAGTAACTACATTCTCAGGTTGCGGTTTGATCTGTCTGACCCCAGCGCAACTCAAGGATGAGATGATCACCTTTCTGATATTATTGATTTTCTCAGACAAGAAGGAAGCAAACTCACTGCACTTGCTCTCTGAGAGCATTTCACTGGGAATCTGGCTTGGGGCGTTTGTCAGTCTCTCTACAGTAGCAAAAAGAGTGCGTATGTTGTTTAAGTTGCTGTTTACAATATTCGAGAAGAAAGTCTGTCTAGCTTTGCCTAGTTCCTTATTGAAAGCATGGATGCTGTCTTTGTAGATGTTATAATGGACTACAAGTTTTGACTTCCGCCACATGCGCTCTGCTTTTCTGCATTGTCTTTTCATATTTTGCACCGCTGTTGAGTTTCTCCAAGGTGCTTTTTGTCTACCATTCTTCTTCCTGACTTTCACAGGAGCAATATCATCAATTACACTTTTAAATTTTAGTTAAAAGAATCAAGGAGAAAATCAACAGAGTCAGCAGATATGTGACCCGTCACAGAAACCAGGGACACAAGTCGGCAGCACAACTTTCGAGCAAAATGAGAAAGAAGAGTTTTTTTTCAAAATTGGTGATTTTCAATTTTTTGGAGAATCTGTTAATTGAAATCACGAAGAAGCCTCTCCATGTTTGAGATAGCAGTATTGGTATATTTAAAAGCTTACATTTTGAGGTTGAAATCGGCTTGTTTTCGGAGATTCTAGCATGCAGTAGGGGCGTGGCGTGTCATTGTCTGTGTGTATTTCCATACTGAATAACCCGGCGCTTTTGCCCCCGCCCTCCAAGTCAACCACATGGCTACTTATTATGCTGTGCTCTGGCCAGCTCTCTCTGATATCAAAATTCAATGAAGATGGATGCCGCAAAGATTGTCGCAGACGAGATGAACCGTCTGGCAGTTACACCGAAAATGTTTTCGCCGCACTTCGTGGGCTCGGGAAACTGAACCGGAGGTATGGGCGCAGCGCGCTCGCCCTCAGTGCTTCAATACGGCGGCTCGGCTCGCTGACAGCGGTGGCTGGCTGTTTCATATGTGACGGAGAATCGAAATAGAGGATGCAGTTAAGACCTTTGCTGCTGCGATGAAGGCCTGCCGTGCGTGTTTCTGAAATGTAAGTTAAGCTTCATTTGCTCTTTAGTCGTTATTTAAGATGCTGAACCTGCTGATGATATAATGTGCTTGCAGACATTTCATTTGTGTGTGTATACGCACATAAGAAAGTGGTGTAAAGAGATTTGCAACAGTAATTTGAGGAGGTGAAATGTGATTATTTGGAAAATTGCAGAAATGACTGCTTAAAGAAAAATGCCAGCAGGCATTTGCCTCCTACATAAACTTTAATATTGTTGACATTTTGGGCACACGAGCGTTGCGTACTATTTGCGCTATAGATATGTAGGCCTATGGCTTATTGGTCTTTGTTTGTTGTTGTTGGTTTTGCGTTATATGTATATGGCATATTGGTCTTTGTGTGTTGTTGCTGGTTTTGCGTTATACTGTATGTATATGGCATATTGGCCTTTGTGTGTTGTTGCTGGTTTTGCGTTATATGCAGGCTATATGGCATATTGGTCTTTGTGTGTTGTTGCTGGTTTTGCGTTATATGTATATGGCATATTGGTCTTTATGTGTTGTTGCTGGTTTCGCGTTATATGCAGGCTATATGGCATTATTGGTCTTTGTGTGTTGTTGCTGGTACGTTGCAAATAGAGGGGCAGCACAATTGTTTTTCGCCTAGTGCGGCAGAAGTGCACTCATTCGAAGTGTAAAAAAAGCTGTAAAGCACATGGAGGAGCTTTACAGGGGGTATGGCTTATCTAAATGAGATGTAAATGAGCCCTATTGTCACCCCCAGCAGCAGAGACAGGTGAGAACTGCACAATCTTTAGCTCGTTTTCTCCTCTTTGAGCTTTTTTAAGTGCCTACTTTAAAATGGCCACAACTTCTCCAAATATTATCAGATTTCCACATGTTACACATCGTTGGAAAGCTTGGATATTACACTCTCAGAATCTATGAATAACTCAAAATGCCCCAGAACCGACTTGTGTCCCTAGTTTCCGTGACTGGTCACATATGCTTGGTGTTAAAGATATAGCCTTCATAAATAGTACATTAGTGTTCTTATTTAAGCATCTCTTCTTGACAGACACAGATCTAGCTTCAATTGCAGAAGAGATCAATATATCAAAGAAAATACAGAAATAATCAGACAGTGCTACATATAGCTATAGAAGTGATTTATTTTTAAGTGAGCGGATGTTTAAAAGTGCTAACTTAACAATCTTACTTTTTGTCCCCACAGCAATCTTAGTTTGGCGTGTAATAGGCACCAGATTAGATGAGTTTGCTTTACGGCTTTTGAAGTCCTTAGACTTTATATCATGTAATAGAACAGCAAAGATACAGGCACCCTGTTTTCTCGCTTGTTCTATAAACATTTGAGGAAGTTACTGTCATCATTGCAGGGACCCGACACATATCACTGAAAGCTGGTATCAGTTGTTTTTGGCTCACATAGAGCCGCTGGAGGAGGGTGCGAGCCCTGGCGTTGTGGCAGGCCTTCCCTTCTCTTTACCTCTACCTCTGTACAGATAAAACGTTGTCAAAATAGTTCCGGTTCACATGGCTACCCGAAAGCAATAAATAATTCTGCAAATGAGCGGCCAGAGCGCGTTAAGGGTTTTCTGCTAGAACGGTGTCGTGTTAGCTGCCCCTAAGTTAATAACTAATGATCTTTGCAACGGAAGTGAATCAAAACTAACTTTAGCTGGACAATAACTTTAATCCAGATCTGCTGTAAAGCCCAAACAATCTGTTACTCTAATTTCCTATTATCACTGTAAAGCTGCTTTGAAACAGTCCATATTGTTAAAAGCGCTATATAAATAAATGTGACTTGACTTGACTTGGTGGTCCAGGTGAGATGTTCTGTGATGTGCACCCCCAGGAATTTACTGCTGCTGACTCTCTCCACAGTCAAGCTGCTGATAGTCAGTCGGAGGTGGTCAAGAATGTTTCCCCTGAAGTCCATCACAACCTCCTTTGTCTTCCCCACATTGAGAGTAAGGTTATTTATACCACCCAATTCGGCCAGTTATGCCACTTCCTCTCTGTAAAGCATTTCATCGTTGTTGCTGATGAGGTGTTTTTTTATGTAACTTACCCACATTCAGTCGTGTCGTCTGCAAACTTGATGTGGTTTGAGCTGAACCTAGCAATGCAGTCGTGGGTCAGCAGGGTAAAAAGCAGTGGGCTGAGCACATGTGCTCAGTGTGGTAGTGCTCAAAGTGTTGTGGCCAACACAGACTAACTGAGGTCTTCCAGTCAAAAAGTCCAGGATCCAATTATAGAGTGAGTAGTTAAGGCCTAACAAGATTAGCTTGTTAAAGAACTGTTGTGAGATTATTTTGTTAAATGCTGCACAAGTTGATGAACAGCATTCTAATCAACAGCATACTAATTTTTGTGCTCTAGGTTGGTGAGAGCCTGGTGGAGGGTGTAGGGTATTGCATTGTCCCTATAGCGGTTTTGACGGTATGCTAACTACAGTGAGTCAAGTGTATTTGGGAGACTGGATTTGATGTGGTGCATGACTAAGCTCTCAAAGAACTTGATCATGATTGGGGTCAGTGCTTTGGGATGTTAGTCATTCAGACAGGACATGAGTGACGTCTTTGGTACAGGTACGATGGTGGTGGACTTGAGATATGTGGGGACAACTGCCTGACTCAGTGAGATGTTAAAGATGTCTGTTAAGGCATCTGTCATTTGTTCAGCACTGTCTTTCAGTACATGGCCAGGTATGTTATCAGGACCTTTAGCCTTTGAGTGGTTTAATCCTGGATAGGGTTTTCCTTACATCAGCTGGAGACAGACAGAGCACCTGGTCATTGGGAGGTTATTCTGCATCTCAAACCGTGGGTAGAAGTGGTCGAGTGCATCTGGGAGGGATGTGTGATAATCACAGACCTGAGGTATGGCTTGTAGTCAGTGATGGTCTGAATGGCTTGCCACGCGATCCAGAGGGTTGTTCCATAAAACAAGATTAGAAAATAAGCCAGGCTTATTTTGGTTAGTCAGACTTATTGTCGGTGAATTCTGTTTCATAAAGCAAACTTAAAATAGTTCAAACTCAGTTACCCTGGCAACTTATGCTGGGAAACTAGCCTGGTCTGGGACAGGCTAACTGTCAGGCTAAACCTGAAATTATGCTTAACCAAAATACCGTTTTAACACTGACCCACTGGGAATGTGATGATATTACATCGGACTCTCTGGCATGCTGCCATTTTATTTCATGTAACCACTATCAGTCCAACAATGAAAACAAATGCACTTTAAAAATAAATGTAATACATTCGAACAAAAATTGAAAGTGAAAACAAATACAAAAAGTGAAACAAATGTAAAGAAGTAAAGGTAGGCCTATTTTTTAGTTGGTGTGATTTTTGTAATGAATCAATTAAATGTCTATAAATAGGGAGCTCCACCATATGTGTAGGAGGACGCATAGTCATGGCGTGTCCTTTCATTGATGAGGTGGTGGATGAGGGAGCGATAATCATACGCAGAGCATTTCAAAGAGAACGTACTTTCAGGGACAGGGCAGACCCATTGGCTTTTTCTGACTACTACCTGCATGAGCAGTATAGATTCTCGAGGGAAGGGATAGCATATATTTGTAGATTACCGATACCACACATCATAAATAGCACACGGCGCAATAAGGCGCTCACAGTCCCACAGACTGTGTGCATTGCCCTTCGCTTTTTTGTACACAGTTGAAGATGCAGAGAATATCAGCAAAGCATCGGTTTGCCGCTCTGTACGAATTGTGTACCTGTCTTTAAAAAAATACTTAATGTGTTCATCACCTTCCCTGGCCACAGAGCGATTCACAGTATTAAACAAGCCTTTTATGGAATCGCTGGTAAGTTCAAATAAGAACTATAACAGACAATAAATATTTCCGTTTTCTATAATGTAAGACAGGCAATTGACAGACAAACACTTAACTTTTGTAGCTTTCCCAAATGTTATCGGAGCTCTGGACTGCACCCACGTGCGCATAAAGCGCCCGTCTGGTCCGCATGAAGCAGACATGGTTAATAGGAAATCATTACACAGCATCAATGTACAGGTACAGTCCCACTGAGATTATATTGTAGGCTAGAAGCGATTGTTCTTTACAATAAGCTGGGCACCAGAGTTCTATTCATTCCAAATGCATTAACAATTCTATTTATATATATCTATGTAAGTCCAATGTAGTGACCTACATTTTTAATTATTTAGATGATTTGTGATGCAGACTGCATCATCACAAATGTAGAGGCAAAATGGCCTGGCTCAGTGCATGATTCCAGAATCTTTCGGGCCTCTTCTCTTTCCCACCAACTGGCACAATGTATGTTAGTCACTTAACATATAGCAAAAACTACAGCTTTAAAATACCTTCTCCATATTCAATGCTTTTTTTTTTCTTTTTCTTTTTTGATTCAGGTCAATTCTCAGGAGTTTTGCTGGGAGACAAGGAATATGCATGGCTGCCTTATCTCTTGACTCCCTATCAGGAGACGCAGACTGAGGCACGGCACAACTACAATATTGACCATGCATTCACAAGAGCTCGTATAGAGATGGCATTTGGGCTCATCAAGTCAAGGTTCCAGTGCCTGAATTACCTCAGAGTGATTCCACAAAGGGCATGTGACATTGTAGTTGCATGTGTTGTGCTACATAACATTGCCTGTCTGAGGAGAGAGAGGCAACCAAGGATGGTTTTAGAGCAAGACTGAGACATTGAAGGCATTTTTGATGACAATGAAATAGGCAGGGTTATAAGAGACAGTTATGCCAATAATTATTTTGGTTAATACTGTCCAAACCATGTTAAAAGTTTTCACTTTCCCCTTAATTTACCAGACACACAAGTCATATTTTTTATTTTTATTATTTAGGTTGAAGCCGGCTGTTGGGGGTGAAAACATACAATTAAATGTGGTCAAAAAACAAAAAGGTCATGTGTCATTGTTTTAAATATGGCAGTTCTACTTGCATTTTTCTCAAGCTGTTGGATTTCCAGCTCCAACTTTCTCATCTTGAGTTTCTTATATCGGATGTCAGTATCTATGGCCTCCATTTATTTCAGGAGATACCTTTTGCAGACTCCCTTTATGTTCTGGGTTTTGTAGGAACAGAAAAATTAAGTTTTTTTTTTATTTGATCTAGTGCTCTTGGCACTTTTTTGGTAATTTTTTAATACTCACTTGGTCACATGTGGTCCCAGACTGAGAGGGCTCTAGAAGGGTGTCAGCATCCTGTTGCCAATAATGGAAATACACAATTTAGCACCTCACAGGTAGGCTTTTAAATATATAATGTGCAAAACTGTGCCTACCTCAGGCCTCCTTGAACATACTGACAAAGTCTCCTCATCCTCTTCAACTGTAGATGGGCCTTCAACCTAAAACCATTTATTAAACTTGGTTTAATAAATCACCACTTGACAAATCAGTGCTTTAAACTCATACTGTCATACTCACAGGGTTCAGCATGATGTCTGGTGGATCCAGAAAGCACACAGAATTTGGCATCACTATAAAACAAAAAGATTTAGTTAGGAATGCAAGAATAAAAATAAATAAAATAAACAAAATACCTTTAAGTAGTGATCTCTTATACTGGATGGAATGGATCCAGATGCGGTTCCCCCCTCTATTCCCTCAATGACAGGCCTCCCTTTATTCAGGTCTAATGCCAGCTCCTCTGCAGGAGTAAAGTTGGCATTGGTGGCCCTCCCCCAGTGCCAGCAACCTCACTCTTCTTTTTGGCAGCTGCAATTATTAAACATCATGAGACTGGACAGTTGTAACATCAAGCTGGTTATGCTTAAGTACTTAAATAGATTTATACTTTATAATTATTACTTACTATTCTGAACTATATATTTTATTTTCACCTGCTGCCATGTTATTTTTTCTTCACTTAATTTGCTGCTGTAAAAGTGACACACACACACACTTCAATGTATTGTGACAAACATTTAATTTAACTTTAATAAAATATAGTAATGTAGGCCTACATTAATTGCTACCTACGCATTGAGACGATCAACAATTTCCTGCCAGCCTTTTTCTCTCGTTTTATTAATTGCTCAGTATTTCTTTTTTTTGTAATCATGTGTTTAAATTCTTCGTAAGATTCGGGAAGTAATTGCTGCTCAGTTGCGGTGAACATCGCTGTTCTCTCTTTCCCTTTAGTTGCCATGTTAAATTGATGAATCTATGCTCCACCATCAGGGCTTCTTAAGAATAGCGTGCACGCACAGTTATCTAGACTAGATAAACCTGGTTCAAATTAGTGTGATTGCGTGAACTTGAATTACCTTTTATGAAACCGCCTAAGCCCCAACTGATTTGTTAGGTTAATTCAAGTCAGGTTTTGGAGCTTAATCCCCGCTTTTCTAAGCTTCTTTTATGAAACAACCCCCAGGTCTTACTGCGGTCTGTAATATTTTCCAACATAAATTGATTTAAAGGGTCATTTTTACCTATATAAGGGCACTGTTTTCTAGACTTATTAGATGTATGCATCACCTTTTATGTCAAATTCTAACATTCAAATTCAATTAAAAAAATTCAAATGCTAATCAAATGAAATCATTATCAACAAAATCCATCTTTGCTGTGCAGAGTTGACACAGAAGTGGCATCTGATGTGGCATTAATATATTTTACACTGCATTACCAATTACATATATAATACTATGATTTTTTTTATTCAATATTTAAATATGAAAAGATTTCTAATTTAAACTTTTCATCAAAAGGTACTTTAAATATAAATTAAAACCCTCAATGGGTGGTGGTAAGTCACTGCCTTAATGAGTGAGGCATTCAATCATTCATTCATTGGCGTTATTGGTGGGATGTACAAAAAAAATCTTGCATCACAATAAGTGTATTGTGATTGTCAAAACATTTTAGTAACTAAACAGAATTTTATTAGGTTTAGTGACAACATGTTACAATGGTTATGTGGCAGGTCCAATGAAATTCGTCCCGCCTACATGCGGTTGGCTAGCCTACTTGTTAAGTTGTTCCTATCAGTGAGCTGCAGTAGCGTATATAAACGGGTTGTTTAGAGTGGGTGGTGTTACGAGTCACCGCCTTTACTTCCGGTGTCGTCATTCAGCCGTCATTCAGGTATGTTTGGTAGAGTTGACTGGTGGTAAATGGTATACTATGTGGCTTATTATAGTCTATTTTTAGGGTGGCGTATGAATCCCTATGGCTGGCATTGAGCGAGACTGTCCCTTTTCGGGTAGGTGAAAGAGTTGATTGTGTTATTTGAGTATCCGTTTCTACTGTAGCAGCATCCTTGTTGTGTGCAGTCAAAGGTTTGAGTGAGGCTGATTCCAGCATGGCTAATACGGGCGTCCGCATATCAAAGCGGAAGCGCTGGGTTGTCGCCGGCACATACGTGGTCCTTCCAATGGACTGGACGAGCCCTCAGTTTCGCCTGTTTATGTCTGCCTGACTGGTTTGATTCCCGGAGATCGCACCCATAAGGTATGTAGTTTTAAATTATTATCGCCTAGGTCGAGTGGTGATCTGCTGTTGAGAGAAATTGATTTTTATGAATAGTTGTTAGTAGCTAAATGATGAAGAGTTAAATGATGAATGAGGAATGTCTGATTGTTAACTTGTTTTTAATTTTATAGATGTATTGAGTCCAGATTGGTCGCGTCCGCATGGGCGATTTAGCTTCCGTGCGGTTGGACTGCGGGGGACTACCGTCTGGGGGCGTTGTTGCTTTGCTGTTGACAATTGGATTAATATTTGTGGCCCTGTGTGTGTGATTTATTTCTTTCTTTTATATCAGTTATTTTTATATTGTGATTGGAATTTGTAATATTTCCACTTTTGGAACGTGGAGATCTACGTTCCAATTTTTGTCTTTGTGAAGTGTCTGTTCAAACTGATCATTGTGAGTTGTGTCTGTTCAACTGTGAATCCTGAGGTGTGTAACTTGATTCTGTTGTTTCAGGAGCTGAGCGCTTAAAGCAGGGGTGGAATGCTGGTGGTGGTCTTCCTCACGAGTGTTGTGTCATGAGTGGTGTGCGTGTGAGTGTTTGGTTTGTGCACAGGTGCACGGGAAAGGTGACTTGCCGTGGAGGCCTTACATGCCCTTCTATCCCCTGCTGACACACCTCGGCTCCTTTTTCTCGAATTCTGACGACGCTGACTCCTCAGGTCGTTCTGTGTGTGTCTTGTAATGGTGTTGTCTATATTAAGTGTTATTGATGGTTGTCCTTTGCTTTTAATAAATCTCTTATTCTTAATAAAGATATATATATATAATTTTGTATCCATGTCTCCTACCAATTTACTGTGAACGAACCTATGTTGCTTTAAATTAGAAATTCCATTTTTTTATTATTATCCCTGGCAAGATTCCAGGGTGGCGTAGTCGTGAGTAAATCACACTTCCGAGCTCCTCCTTCGTGTCGCCACATTTACATGGTACAATTTTTGTTAAAGTAACACCAGGTAACTTTTGCTCTCGGGGTCCCCTTACAGTTGGGAAACAGTATTGTCCTCTACTACTGTCGTAAACTCTGTCATCGTGCATTTGTTGACAACCATGATACCCCTGAACACTGTAGGAGGAGGTCACATGCAGGTGTTCTGCTTGCGTCGCGTGTGAAATGTCTTCATCACAGGTACAGTGGCATATATTTCAGCATGTCATATGAATATAATTTCATGTGGGTTTTATTTTTTTTCTAACGACAAATGATCGCGATGATCACGTTTACAAGCCAGTGTCATTATAGTAGCCTAGTCTATTGGTTACCGTTTTACTGAATCTATATGATACTTCAATTTAATGTTTGAGTGTGTTTCCCGGTGTGTTTCTCGTTTTTCCATTGTGTTAACAAGGTCCAATGTGTTGTTTTCCCTTATTGCAAAGTTCACATGTTGGTAGAACTCCGGCAAAACTGTCTTTATGTTTGCATGATTCAAATCCTTATATATAATGAAAAAGCCATCAGGGTTGTTGTTTGTAGAAAGAGCTGTGGCTAAACACACCGCTGCTCGGGTGGAATTAGGCAGGACATGTCATTCCACCTGCAGGAAACAGTCATGGTAAAGATCTGTGATAGTAAAGGGATGCTCTGATAGAAAGAAACCTCTTAATGTTGTACAAGGCAATTCTGCATAATCGGGCCGTTCTAGCAGAATGATCTGTGAAGCTCAACTGATTGTCAATAATAACTCCAAGATTCTTGGCTGTCCTGGAAAGTGTGATTGTTGAAGAACCTAGCCACGATGACATGACTAAAGGAATGTTTGTGAAGAATGTTATTAAAACTGTTAAATACTGTGGTCATGCTTTACTTTAGGGTCCAATTCTCACTATTTACTAACAATTAACTAGGACTTTTGCCTTAATAAACTCCTAATTACTGCTTATTCATTTTAAGTGAGGTTGTTAAGTTGTAGGTATTGAATAGGATTTAGGGATGTAGAATAATGCATTTATATGCACTTTATAAGTACTAATAAACGGCCAATATACTAGTAATATGCATGTGTGACCGTGGCCCAGGTAAATTTAGCAAAATGAGTTTAAGAGACAATCAAATTAAGGAATAATACCTGACTACGCCACCTTGGTAATTTCACCCAAAGAATCTAACCATAAGACTTTACACAGGTTCCCTACCCAGTGACGTGGAGACACAGGTATCGGTCAAATACAAAAGTTTTCTTAGAATGGCATGAAAACCGATAACGTTTAGTTAGACAAAACCTCACACATAACTTTAATACAGACTTACATGATCAAGTCAAAAGTCCCTTAGACATCGTGGAGCTGCGGCCTAATTACAGTGAATATGCCCCAATAATAATGGATCTCCTAATCTGCATAGCACACTTAAAGAATAAAAAAAACAATTAAAGAACCCCAGTGCACGACACAGACCAAAGCACACAATGAAGACACACCACCACCATCTAGAGGAATGATCGCCCGGGACATTTAGTCATTTTAGTCATTTACATTTGAACTTACAGTAAGACAATAAGACCTGCAGCTCCTAGACGAAAAATAACACACACACACACACACACACACACACAATTTTTGTGGGGACTCTCCATAGGCATAATGGTTTTTATACTGTACAAACTGTATATTATCTCCCCTTACATTAATCCTACCCCTAAACCTGCCCATCACAGAAAACTTTATGCAGTTTTACATTTTCAAAATTCAAAGTTTAGTATATTTATTAAACCATTTCCCTCGTGGGGACTGCTGGCTGGACCACACAATGTAGGTGATCTCAGGTTTTACTATCCTTGTGGGGACATTTGGTCCCAGCAATGTAATATAAACACACACACACACACACACACACACACACACACACACACACACACACACACACACACACACACACACACACATACACACACACACACACACACACACACACACACACACACACACACACACACACACACACACACACACACACACACAGGTTAATACAATAATCATGTACCAATTCACATCTATAAAGAAAGACTTAAACACAATACACTTTAACTCAAAAGTGAACTGCAACATGAATGAAACTAAACCCAAAAATAATCTACAAAACAAATGTTTCACAATATCATCAAACAAAACAAAATAAAATCAAATGATAAACTCAAGACTCAAATTGAGACCGAAAGAAAAACAGAATCAGATAAATTAACAAAACAAATGATTCAAATGATAACTCAATTTCACATTAATAGGAAAACTCAATTGCAATACACAAGAAACAAACTGAATCAATACCAAAGATTTACAAAACAATGATCAAACGCAAGAGAATTCAAGATAACATACACAAAATAATCCAAACTGATTTGAATTTAATGAATGTGGAGTCCCAAACAAATTTTGCAAGACTAAATACAAAACAAAATAAAGACACTTTTTGTAGACTAAAGTTTTTTTATAGACAAAACATGTACACACAAAAGACGTGTACAACTATGGAGGACCAAACCTGCAGAAATTAAAAATGAATAAATAAATGAATAAATGAACAAATAAATATGCAAATAAATGTAAAAATAAATAAATAAATCACTATTTATACTTTTATTTCTTATTTATGTATAATTCTATTTTTTCCACATTTATTTATTTTTTCATTTATTTATTTATGCATTTATTTATTTTAGATTTTATTTATTTTCACATTTATTTATATATATATGTATTTATGTCTACATTTATTTATTCATAAATGTATGTATAGATGTATTTATTTATACATTTATTGATCTGTATGCTAATGAGGGGGCGTGTTTTACCTAAGACATAGCAATGGATCTCAGAGTGGCAGTGCTGAAGCATTGAGGCCACAGTGACACCTTGTGGTGGGACCAAACAATACGCCAGAGGTTTATGGACGTGACTTTACACCGGACATGGTCGTAAAACATCAGCAGGGCGGGATTTCTAAAATGTCTGGGCACACCTGAACAGAATCCGCAGATAACAGACACTTTGACACGGAAGCGCTTCAAATTATCCACTATTAACCACATTTTATGACATGCATTGTAGATCCGTACACAGAAGCTAACTGCATTTTTTATGTAATTTTCCAAAAACAATGTTGACAGCAACAAATTGTTCCCTAAAGAGGCGATATTTCCGCTATAAATTGATTTCCTGGGGCATTTTTTAAAACCTTATTATAGGCTATATGCATCACCATGTAGCCTATAAGTTCTTAAGTTTAACTGATCAATTCAGTTAATAAGGCACTACTATAGGGCTGTCACCAGTAAAATCAGTTTCAACAAAATCCATCTTCACACTGCAGATGTGGGACGTGTGACGCGGACTCTGAATGGCATTATATTATTTACACAGACTGTTAATGCAGGGGAGCCATGGATGCATTTACACTGCAATTACAGTTGCGTAAATAATGTTATGAGATTCTTTTTTAATATAACATTTTGAAATAGGCTACTGATTCCTTCAAATAGGCTACTGTGTGCTAGTATATCATATTATGTTATATGATAAAATTATAATTAAATTATCACATACATAGGCTTTTTTACACCATTTTTAATTGGGGCATTTATTTATTAATTTTGTTGTTTGTGAGGTGGTGGAAGAAAGTTATTTTTTTTGAGAAATAAGCCTATTTACATACAAGATAGGCAGTGCACAAAAAATAGGCTATTAACAATTTACAATTCTCAAAAGGCAGACGTAGTTGCAAATTACAATAAATAACAGCAATGAAGTCTCAAATCATATTTACAACCATGAAAGGCAAGGAAGAGAAAATAAATAAATAAATTAAAAATATTATAATTTAAATAATTGAAAGAACAACATTTAAATAGCAATGTAAGTTATTGCAAAGTAAGTTATCCATGTCCGGAATAAAGAGTGGGCCTATGTATGGTAAACCTATATAGCTACATACAGTTAGGGCATATTAAAGGACTTAAACCATGATATAAGATTTTGGCCATATTGCCCATCTCTAATCCATCTCATTTATT